>NC_084850.1:82093616-82199501 GCF_033115175.1 Lepus europaeus
ATGGCATTTTGAGGGGGGGAGAGCACACTGTTATTTTAGGCCCTCAGGGATTAGCAAATCACAAGGTAAGATAGTTTTACGTATTTACAAGTTAAAATGAGTTTACATAGAAAGGTACTTTGTCCTGAAACAGAAGACTAGGTCTAAATTTCCACTGAGGCCAGGTGGTGCTAGGCTCATTTTAAGGAAGGACCTTCTGCTATGTGCTTTATCACAATGTGTGCTAGCCTGTTTTACTTTTTTGATGTTACCTGCCTAGCCACTTTGACCTGCTATTTCAGAAGAATCTAGTTAAAGAAGTTGGTCGGCCAGTCCTTTCAGGATTAGTGAGGGATTTAAGGAAGCAAGCTTTAAAAGCCTTACCAGTTCTCACCCTCTTAGAAACACTGTCTCTTCTTCCTTGTAACTAAATTTGTCAGTGTTGCTGTAAAGAGTACCTACTATTGAACTTCATTTTTGAAGTGGATTTGCAATTTGGCACAAGCTTGTGCCAATGCTTCTATTGTGTTTGAGCTTCATTTTCCTAACAACATCTTGAATTACTGAGCTGTTTATATCTCAGATGCACAGCTTTTACTTGTCAAAGTGTTCATTATTTTGCCCCATGGTACTAATTTGTAGTTGTGGTGAGTCAAGTGGTGTATTTTCATTCTTTATTTTGAGGGACTTTGTGCTACATTGCAGGATATCTTAAATCCCTAGCTGCTTTCCACTAAGTCTAGTAACCCCAATCATCATAAGAACTAAAAAATCCCCACAAATTTTCACAACACTGCTCATGAATACTGTTTTGAATAAGACTCACTGTTCTAGATAGTGCTCTTCTATGGATGGTATTTCAGCTTTTGAAAATCTTTATTCTACTTTTCTCACCTGTTTATATGTAGTTTCTTTGTCTAGGCCTTTTGAGCTTATGCATTCCTAATATCTTTTTCTTTATTTGGGGAAAAACTTTCTTCTTCAACTTTGGCTGATGTTTACCTGATTCTTTGTTCTATAGTTCAAGTACCTGGGAGCCAGAGGATCTCCTTGGCTCAGCTCATCCTTTTTGGCTAGAGCTTTTCACTTCAGATCATATTATAAACGTCTGGCTTACTCCTTTGTCCTTTGATTTGGTGCCATATGAATGAAAACAGTTTCTTTGGCTATGTATCAAGTAGGAATTTTGTGCAATTCCCTTTTCTTTAGAAGAGGCTAAGGGTGTATGTGGTATACACATAACTGATGTGACAGGTAAATTTTACTAAGTGGATGCCAGACAGATAAATATTTCTTAATGTTTATAGCCTAAAACACCTTAACATGTTACAGCATTCTTGTATATAATCCCTACTGTATTCACCTCTGCCTTCTAGATAGTAACAGAAATTGGCCTCAAAATGATGGTATGGTGTAGCTTCAGAAGGTACATAACCCAAATTCATAGAAAGTAGTATAATGGTGTCTTTCCAGGAGTTAGGGGAAGGGGAAAATAGGGAGTTGTATACTAGGTGTAGAGCTTCAGTTTTGCAAGATGACAAAGTTCTGGAGATCTGGAGATCTACAACAATGTTGATATATTTAATACTACTGAACTGTATACTTAAGATGCTTTAGATGGTTAAAAAAACAAAGAATATTCCATTAATCAGGCAGTTTCCACAGCCATCAGAATATCCTTGGGTATGCTAAAATACAGAATCTTCAGAGAAAAGGAAGTATATGACCCTCTTTACTGCCTTCCAGTTCTATATATCAGTGTTCAGCGAAGTGGCCAAAACTGGGCCATCATTTGTTTTTGTTCAGCCAGTGGACAAAGAATTGGTATTTACATTTTTAACAGTTGAGAAAAATAAAAAGGATTATAGCATGTTATGACATGGAAATTATAAACAATTCAGATTTCAGTGTCCATGAAGAAAGTTCCATTGGAACACAGCCACTCTCATTCTTTGTTGTGTATGGCTGTTTTTGTGCCATGGTAGCAGAGTAGAATACTTAGGACAGACCTTATATCCTATAAAGGTGAAAATATTTACTACTTGGCCATTAACAAAAAATTAGTCTGTTACAACAGCTGTTAGGTCCATCTCTGACCCTTTAAATGCCTAATTAGCAGTCTTGTCATGGACTGCTAAGGGCTGTTATCATTTTGATGGCTATACTAGGTGGAGGGTGATTCTCATTTCCTTACTCCCTACTGTGAAATTTTAACTCCTTCTGCAAACTTTTTTTTTTTTTAAGATTTTATTTATTTTTAGAGAGGTAGAGTTACAGACAGTGAGAGGGAGATACAAAGAGGGAGGTCTTCCTTCCGTGGGTTCACTCCCCAAATGGCTGCAATGGCCGGAGCTGCGCCAGTCCGGAGCCAGGAGTCAGGTGCTCCTTCCTGGTCTCAAATGCAGGTGCAGGAGCCCAAGCACTTGGGACATCCTCCACTGCCCTCCCGGGCCACAACAGAGAGCTGGACTGGAAGAGGAGCAGCCTGGACTAGAATAGGCGCCCACTGCAGGCGGAGGATTAACCTACTGCACCATAGCGCCGGCCCATCTGCAAACTCTTAGTGGATTGAACTCCTGTTAGCAATTTCAGGTATTTGTATGCTCTTCTGTGGTCAAGAGATAGACTTGGTTTAGACTACCATCTTAGATCAGCCAGAGTAGGTGTAACCCAACCCCCAGGGTAGAAGAAGATTCTGTATTTGAGTGAAGACAGTGGACATGTCCAGAAAGGGAATTTCAGCTTTTTCTCTGGAATTGGAGATGGTTGCAAGACAGCTCTGGGAAGGTCAGCAGCAAGGATTGCTGTCTTTCATCTAGTGTGCTACTTCTAACATGCCTCAGTTCCTCTGGGTCTCTGCCTCCCTGCCTTCCTCATTGTCAAGCTTTAGTTTGCCCCTTAGCTTTTTGGCTCTCTGCTTCCTCACGGATTCTCAGTTACTTGTAACTAAACGTTGCTTATTGCCTCAGTGTCCTTTGCTGCACCTCACTTTCCCCAATTCTGTCCTTGCAGGTTCAACTCCCTCTGCAGTAGGGCTTACTTTTTTGCATTTCACAGACTTTATTCCTCAGTGTAAGAATTCCAGTGGCTCCTGCTTGGGTTGTTACTTTTTAAGTGTTAAAATGACATAGCATTTGGATAATGTGTCCCACACCTGTTACATTCTGCTTTAGATGATGGGGCAAGCCATAATCTAAAATTCTAAAAATCATTGCTGACTAGTCCTGCCTTGTAGCACTCTGTTCCTCAGAAACCATCAGGGAGGGACAGTTTATCATAGGCCAGTCTGTGAGTGTAGCCACCAGTTGATTCAGATGTGTTCCTATTACATTTTGGCATGCTCATCTTGACCACTAAGTACCTGTGCCCCTCATCTTCCATACTCATTTCTAAAGATGCTTCTCCCTACACTGTTACAACTCTCAATCAAGCAGACTGTGAATTACAGGCAGATGCTGTAGACAGAAGCCACTGTAGAAACTTACCTGCCTGTTTCAGAAGCCCCCAACCTATCTGATGTTTTTACGCCTTGATTACTTGAAATTTTCCTATTGTAGGGATTGTGCCAAAATTGACTGTCGTATCCAGCAAAGGTATTTTTATGCTGCGGTCATGTGACAAGAGCTTTGCCACAGTTACTGTAGGCTGTACATATTTGAACCTGGGTTGTGGAAGGGGTATACTCACTCTCTACCCCACCCCCAGGTAATAACCAGATCATAATATTTCACATTCCTGCTGATGGTATGTTCATGTAATCCAACCCTTTATCACTTTCTAAATTATGTAGGATTTCTGGTCTTAAGAAACCAAAGAGGTTTAGTTTCCATACTAAATGTTTCTTATACAGATGCACATATAACAACAGTAAGGAAGACTGGGATTTCATAAGAATCATTGGAGCAATGTGGCATGGGCCTGGGTCTGTGGTTGTTCTAGAGATTTAAGCAAGTGGAATGTGTGGGCCTTTTCTACTCTGCCTTTGACTTGCTTCAGCTCTTTTTGTTCTCCTGCCTTATCATCTATTTGTTATCTCTCACTTTTGCTTTAGTCTGTTTGGGATGCTACAACAAGTTACCATAGACTGGCTTATAAAAAACAGAAATTTATTTCTCAGTGTCCCAGAGGCTGGGAAGTTCAGGATCAAGGTGCCAGCAGATGTGAAGGCCCGCTTTGCATGACAGAAGGGGTGAGGGAATTGTTTGGGGTCCCTTTTTATATCAGTACTAGTAATCACCTCCCAATGACCATACCTCCAAATATCATCACATTGGTCATTAGGGTCAGCATTTCTATAACTTAGGAGTTATACAAATGTTCAGTCTGTGACATGCTTCCTCATGACCGCCTTTGCCAATTGTCCTGTCTTTGGTGAGTTGCTCAGTGTCAGCTTTCATTGCTAATTAGGTTGTTCTCACAGTTTATGCTCAAATTTTAGAGTAGGAGTTTAATTGGCCTAGCTTAGCTTTATTTGTCCCATGCTTTTCATGCTTATTATATGTACAAATGAGGAACAATGTGGAAGGTAGGGATTCAGTGAGGATGGGAACTGGACTCAAAGAGCTCTGGGTACGTTCAAAAGCCAGTGTTCTGGGGCCATTGCTTTTGACTGTTCATTTGTTGTTTCTCCTAGCCCAGTGGTTCTTCACCACTGAGAACCGCCTAGGGAGCTATCAGAACAAACCTAACCACTGTGATTGTATAGTTGGTTTGGGGTGGCCACAGGCGCAGTATTTTTAAAGCTCTTTAACGACTGTTCAGTTTCTTCTGCTATTATTTGACTTCCTCAAATACTATTTCTCTATCCTTGAACTTCTGCTTACTTGTGGTACTTGTGGATTATAGTATAAGGAAGTCTTCAAAAAGTTATGAAAAAAGTTATTTTATAAAAACCAATACATGGATTTTAGAATTTCTTTGTACCAAAAAATTTTTAAAAAACTCTTTTACTTGTTTGTACGGGAGAGAGAACAACAAAGGAAGATCTGTCATCCACTGGTTTACACCCTAAACACCCACAAGGGCCAGGGCTAGGGTAGGGCAGAGCCAGGAGCTGGGAATTCAATCCAGGTTTCCTACAGGTGGCAGGGACCCAACCCCTGAGTCCTCACCTGCTGCTCCATGTTACCAGAAAGTTGCAGTTGGGATCAGGGTTGGGACTTGAACCTTGAACCCAGGCATTCTGAACAGTGATGTGGGTGTCCCAAACGGCATCTTAACTGCTTTACTAAGTACCTGCCCCAACTTTGATTTTAGTAGATTTATTTTATTTGTTTGAAAGGCAGAGCTACAGAGACAGAAGGAAACACACATGCATACACACACAGAAATATTTTCCGCGCTGATTCACTCTCCAAATGGCCCCAGTACCTGGGGCTGTGCCAGGCAGTAGCCAGGAACCTGGAACTGCATCTAGGTTCTATTGCCTTCCCAGGCACATTAACAGAGAGCTGGATTGGAATTGGAGCAGCCATGACTTGAACCTGTGGTCATATGGGATGTTAGCATCATATTCATCAGCTTAACCCATTGTGCTACAATTCTGGCTGTTGCCCTGACTTTTTAAAAGGTTTGTAAAAAATGTATTTGAAAGTCAGATGGACAGACACCTCCCACCTGCTGAACTACACCCCAAATGACCGCAATAGCTGGTGCTGCGGCAAGCTGAAGCCAGGAGCCTAGAACTCAGCCATAGTCTCCCACATGGTTGGCAGTGACCCAAAGTACTTGAGCCATCACTTGCTGTCTCCCAGGCATATTAGCAGGAAGCTGGATTGGGAATGGAGGCAAGACTTGAACCTAGTCATTCCTATTTAGAATGCTGGTATCCCAAGAGTGTCCTTACTGCTGCCCCTCAAATTATTTTTTTAAGACTTATTTATTTATTGGAAAGGCAGTTACAGAGAGGCAGAGGCAGAGAGAAATAGAGAGAGAGAGAGGTCTTCCATCCACTAGTCACTCCCCAAATGGCCACAATGGCCAGAACTGGGCCGATCCGAAGCCAGGAGTCAGGAGCTTCTTCCAGGTCTCCCACGTGGGTGCAAGGGCCCAAGGACTTGGGGCCATCTTTCACTGATTTCCCAGGCCATAGCAGAGAGCACCCATATGGGATGCCAGCGTTGCAGGCTTTGCTCGCTACCCAAATAATGTTTTAATGTGATTTTTTTCACAGACTTGATGTACTCTGGTGCCTCATACATTTGTTTTCTCTTCTGTGATCTCCCTCAGAAGAGGCTATGGCTATGACAGCATAGTTGAAATATGTTTTGCAGGAGTTGGCAAACATTTTCTGTAAAGGCCCAAGCATTAAATATTTTAGACTTTCAGACCACATAGTCTTTGTTGCAACTATTCAATTCAGAGAGTCAACTATGAGCAATTCCTAAGTGACTGGATCTATCCATGTCCCTCAGACTCTGGCAGCAGGGATTGGCTTTGTGGCATAGTGGGTTAAGCTGCCACTTGTGATGCCAGTATCCCATATTGGAGTGCTCGTCCAAGTCCTTTCTACACTGCTTCCTGGTAATGTGCCTAGGAAGGCAGTAGAAAATGGCTCAAGTGTTTTGGCCCCTTACTACCCTTGTGAGAGACCTGGATGGAGTTCCTGGCTATTGGAGCCACATGAGGAGTGAAGCAGCAGATAGAATCTCTTTCTCTCTCTCCCCGCCTTCTGTAGCCCTGCCCTCTCCCCCATCACTCTCTGTTGTTTTGCATTTCAAATAAATAAATAAATTTTAAAAATAAAAAAAAATCTTGTAGTTGCTGGCTGTAGTTGGCCAATTGCTGTTCTATTCCTACCAGTTTATAATAAACCTCCTTGTTTATTCTTTTTTGATGTAGTTTTAGCTATTGTTCTCTATTTCATTGTAAACTTGAATTTAAAATCACCTTGTAAACTTCTGCTTCTAAAAATTTTTACTTAGGGATATTATAATAATATTTTTTTTTTGAAAGGCAGAGTGGATAGTGAGAGAGAGAGAGACAGAGAGAAAGGTCTTCCTTAGCCGTTGGTTCACCTTCCAATGGCGCCGCGGCTGGCGCGCTGCGGCCGGCGCACCGCACTGATCCGATGGCAGAAGCCAGGTGCTTCTCCTGGTCTCCCATGGGGTGCAGGGCCCAAGCACTTGGGCCATCCTCCACTGCACTCCCTGGCCACAGCAGAGAGCTGGCCTGGAAGAGGGGCAACCAGAACAGAATCCGGCACCCCGACCGGGACTAGAACCCGGTGTGCCGGCACTGCTAGGCGGAGGATTAGCCTAGTGAGCTGCGGCGCCGGCCTTATAATAATATTTGATTTATAAATTCATTTAGTCAGAATTAACATGCTTATGATTTTCCTCTTCCCCTTCTATAGATGTTTATTCAAATGTCTTTAATATTCCTAATAATTGAAGTTGGTTCTTAATCTTTCATATGTTACTCTGTTAGGTATTTTAAGTCACATGTAATCTGAAGAGATTAGATTTTTTTCTATTAAATTTTTTAAAACTTTCTATTTGAAAGGCAGAGGAAGAGACAGAGTGAGGAACCTTCCATCCACTGGTTTACTCCCCAAGTGTCCACAATGACCATGACTGGGCCAGGCTGAAGCCAGGAGCCAGGAGCCAGGAGCTTCTTCCGGGTCTCCCATATGGGTGACAGCGGCCTTACCAGTTGGGACATCCTCTGCTGCTTTCCCAGGCACATTAGCAGGGAGCCAGATTGGAAGTAGAGCAACTGGGACTCAAACTGGTGCTCATATGGAGTGCTGCCATTACAGGCAGTGGCTTAACCCCCTTTTACCACAATGCTGGCCCTTCTATTAACTTTTATAATAGCTGGTTGTTTTTCCTAGCTTATTGCAAAATGGAGATGTTGTTTTTCCTAGCATACACATAAAGAGATAATAATTCAGATACACGAATATAGTCAAGATAAGTCATGATCCTGTCAGTCAACTGAAGCCACTGTTAAACTGTGTGTAGAGTTCTTGATTTTTTAGCTGCCATTTGTGTTATGGAGCACTTACTTGATCTAATTTTAATTATGCCAACTGTCCTCATTTTGTGCTGATTAAAATTTTATGATCATAATTTGGCTATAGGAAAATACTCTTCAACCAAAGATCCTGATTCCATTGATGGATATATTTCTTGTAGAAAACTAAGATATTAGCATTTGGGACTAGCATTATGGCTCAGTGGGTTACGCTGTTGTGTACAACAATATCCCATATGAGCTCCACTTTGAATCCTGCTTGCTCTGCTTCAATCTAGACCCTTGATAATGTATGTGTCTGGGAACACAGCAGAAGATGGCCCAAGTATTTGAGCACCTGCCGCCCACATGGGTTACCCAGCTGAATCTCCTGGCTCCTGGCTTCCATCTTACCCAACCTTAGCCGATGCAGCCATTTGGGTAGTGAGCCATTTGATGGAAGACCTTTCTCTCTGTTTCTCTCTTTCTCTCTCTCTCTCTCTCTAACTCTGCCTTTCAAATAAATCTTAAGCAAGAAAAGGAAGGAAGGAAGGAATTAGGAGTGAGTGTTGTGGCTCAGCAGGTTAAGAAGTTGACTCTTGGGTTGCTCATATTCCATTTTGGTGTGCTGATTTGAGTCCCAGCAGCTCATCTGCTTCCCATCCAACTCCCTGCTGATACATCCTAGGAAGGCAGCAGATGATGGCTGAAGTACTTGGGTCCATGCTGCCTTCATGGGAGACTTAGATGGAGTATGGGCTTCTGGCTACATTCTGACCCAACCCTGGCTGTTTGAGGCATTTGGGAAGCGAACCAGCAGATGGAAGATTCTCTCTCTCTCTGTTGCTCTCTGCCTTTCAAGGAGATGAAAATAAACAAAATAAGGAGAAAAATCAAATGACGTGATGGAGGTTGTTTAACTTTCTATTCGTATATCAGGTGTGATTAATGTCCGCAGTTCATCTTTGCCCAATTGACTCATCATTTCCTTGCCACAAAGTTTAATCATAGCTGCAGTGAGTTCTGTCAGGACACTGAGACATGGTTCATATGTGGTTATGTCCTGGCAACAGATATGAGGATTACTGTACATTTGGAGGTATTGAGAAAAGAATATGATGATGTAGATCTGTCATATATGATTTTGTCAGGAAACTGCCCTGGTTTTCTCATTAATTTCTCTTAATTCTTATAGAGAAATAGCCACTTATTTAGAGGTAGCACCATATGCTTTTTGTTTGTCCTGAGGAGTGGTCACGGGAGTTTAAGTTTATGCATTAGCTACAGTAGGCCAATTAAGAATTTTTTTAAACAGATTTATTTATTTGAAAGGTAGAATTACAGAGAGAGGAAGAGACAGAGACCTTCCATCTGCTGGTTCGATCCGCAAATCGCCACAACAGCCGGAGTTGGGCCAATCTGAAGCTGGGAGCCAGGAACTTCCTCCTGGATCTCCCAGATGGGTACAGGGACCCAAACACATGGGTCATTTTCTGCTGCTTTCTCAAGCGCATTAGCAGGAGCTGGGTTGGAAGTGTGGAAGTGTAGCATCAGGGACTTGAACCTGCACCATATGGGATGCCCACACTGCGGGCAGTGGATTTACCCATTATGCCATAGCACTGTCCCCAAATTTTTGTTTATTTTTTTTATTTCCTTATTTTTTTTTTTAAAGATTTTCATTTATTTATTTGACAGGTAGAGTTAGAGACAGTGAGAGAGAGACAGAGAGAAAGATCCTCCTTCTGCTGGTTCATTCCCCAAATGGCCTCAACGGTTGGAGCTGCGCCGATCCACAGCCAGGAGCTAGGAGCTTCCTCCTGGTCTCCCATGCGGGTGCAGGGGCCCAAGCACCTCGGCCATCCTCCACTGCCTTCCCAGGCCACAGCAGAGAGCTGTGGAAGAGGAACAACCAGGATTAGAACCTGAAAGGTAGAGTGACAGGGAGGAAAGAGAAGAGAAACAGATTTTCTGTCTGCTGGTCCCCTCCCCAAATGGCCACTGGGGCTGGGCCAGTTTGAATCCAGGAGCCTGGAACTTATTCAGGGTCTCTTACTTGGGTGTGGGGGTCTAAGCACTGGGTGATTTTCTGTTGCTTTCCCTTGCACGTGAATGGGGAGTTGGACTGGAAGTGGAACATCTAGGACTTGAACAGGATTGCAAGCTATGGTTTAACCCACTGCCCCAAAAAGCACACCCATTTTTGGAAGTGAACCAATGGTTGGAAGACTTCTCTTTCGCTCTCTCTCTCTCTGTCTCTCTGTAACTCATAATAAATAAATCTTTTAACAAAAATAAAAAAGCGGGCTCCTATTGACAGTTGTAATATAGTAATAGAAAGGACAGGGGGAAGAATTATAACCAGAAATAGCAAATGTGTAATACTTAATTTTAGTTATGAAAGTTAGTTTTGAATCTTGGAGAAAAAAAAAACATTGTCTCTATGACTTGGTAACAATATAAAAAAGTAGCTATGTTGGAGGGTTACTCGAACATAGGACTGTAATGGTATTTACAGCTAAGATTGGATATAGTAACGTAGTGAGCGTTTGCAGTCTTTCTAAGGTTAGCATTAGGGAAAAAGACAAGGTTTAGTGGGGAGGAATCACTGTGCAGGCTTCCTTATGCCCTCTCCTTCCCATCATTGGTCAGATAGTACATTCTTCTGCCAGTAATCAAAATTTTACCATGCATGTATTATGTTTCTGCTAGGGAAGCCCATTAGAGAATCCTCTGGGTTTTTTATTGTGGGTTAGTCTTGTAGGCATGTTCTGCTTAGCCAAACTTCCATACTCCCAGAAATCAGATGTTCAGCAGGATCCATCTTTATGTGTATAGTGTAGGCACAGTTAGGGAAAGTTTCCTGTCAGGGTGCATTTGTGTTTAGTAATGAAATTCCTAGTTGCCAGCCAAGGGCCCACCTTGGAATTAGGTCTTGCCAATGAGAGTGGCACTCAGGCATGCCATTTTTTGACTGTATAATGAGATCAAAATTAGAGTTTTCTGTATTTGATCACCTTTAGATTCTGCTTAAGGGGAGAGGTGGGCCAATGTAGTTAGAGTGGGTTTATGATTTCTCTTGTGCTTGGGCCATGCTAGTATGTATTGAGAGCCCTTGTCTTTTGTCAAAGCGAATGGCCTGAAGTTATTTAAGTTATTTGTAAGCAATTTTTAATAAACCCTTTGATATGTTGATTATTTTTTATTTACTTTCTGTTCTCCTTGTACATATAATCTCTTTGATTTATTTTTTTAATAAGGTAAAATTACTGATGTATATACACCAAAATGTTCATGTTTATTATCTTTTGAGTTTGGTTTGTATAAGTAATTTTATTTCTTTTGAGGTATTTTAATGAAAAAAAATTTTTTAAAGATTTGTTTAAAAGGGAGAGAGAGAGAGAGAGAGAGGTCTTCCTTCTGCTGGTTCACTCTTCAGTTGTCCCCAACGGCCAGAGCTGCGCTGTTCTGCAGCCAGGAGCCAGGAGCTTCCTCTAGGTGTCCCACACGGGTACAGGGGCCCAAGGCCTTGGACCATATTCCCAAGCCATAGCAGAGAGTTGCATAGGAAGTGGAGCAGCTGGGACTCAAACCAGTGCCAAAATGGGATGCCGGCACTGCAGGTGGTGCCTTTACCTGCTACACCATAGCGCCAGCCCTGAAAAAGTACTCTTTATAAAATTTTCCATGAACTTTAAAAAGAATATTTATTTGGAAGGCTTATATATAGAGAGAGGTCTCCCTCTACTGGTTTACTTCCCAAATGTCTGCAGGAGCCGGGGCTGGGCCATGCTGAAGCCAGGAACCTGGAACTCTATACTGTTCTCTCAGGTGGGTGGCAGGGACCAAAGTACTTGCATTATCATCTGCTGCCTTCCCAGGAAGCTGGATCAGAAGCAGGGTAGCTAGGACTGGAGCTGGCACTCTGATTCAAGATATGGACCTGCAAGTAGCAGCTTAATCTGCTGTGACATACCACCCTCCCCTTCATAAACTTTTTTTTTTTAAAGGTTTATGTATTTATTTCAAAGGCAGAGTTAAAGAAAGAGAGAAATCGACCTTCCATCTGCTAGATCGTTCTCTAAATGACTCGGCCAAGCTCAAACACAGTCAGGAACTTCATCTAGGTCTTCCACGTGGGTAAAAGGGATCCAACCACTTGGTTCATCTTCTGCTTTCCCAGGCACATTAGCATAGAGCTGGATAGGAAATGATGCAGCCAGGATTTGCATTGGTGTTCCCATGTGGGTTGCTGCCGGCAGCTTAACCCACGGTGCCACAATGCTGGCCCCTCCATGAGCTTTTTTTTTTTTTTTTAAAGATTTTAAAAATTTTATTTGAAAGAGTTACACAGAGAGAGAAGGAGAGGTAAAGAGGTAGAGAGGTCTTTCATCTGCTAGTTCACTCCCCAGTTGCCCGCATCAGGCAGAGCTGCACCGATCTGAATCCAGGGGCCAGGAGCTTCCTCAAGGTCGTCCCATATGGGTGCAGGGGCCCAAGGACTTGGACTATCTTCTTCTGCTTTCCCAGGCCATAGTAGAGAGCTGGATCGGAAGTGGAGCAGCCGGGACTTGAACCAGCGCTCATATGGGATCCCAGCACTGCAGACAGCAGCTTTTCTTGCTACGCCATGGCACCAGCCCAATCCATGAAATTTTTGAAGTTCCCTACTTTGCTTATTAGTCTTTCTGATCTGGCCAGGCTTTTGCATTTGGGACCCTACCTTGAGTTAGCTCCTGAGTATAAACTCAGGTCCCGTTCACAATGCTTTCCATCACTTAGAAAATTCTGCCTCTGGAGCTTTTTACTAGGAGCAGGGGTCAAAGGCCAGATGTAAAATTCATTATATCACAGTTAACTTCTTCTATTTTGCTTCTTTAGTAAGATTTTTGTTGTTAGGAGCACAAATGATCACTCACATGCAGGGTTATATTTACAAAGTGAAGGGGATAGCAAGCAGTAATGGGCTAGGGACTTTGACCGTACTACTGGGAGATAAGAACTAGGATGCCACTGGAAAATGCAGGTATGTGGCAGAAAGAATGCTTTTTGTGGCTTTGTGTGCTCTGCTTTCCTCTTCTGTCCTCACGTTGCCCCCGATTGCCTTGCTCTCTCCTCTGGCTTTCTTCACCCTAGAGCTTTGCTGCTTTATTGCGATTTCTACTTCCTCATGAATCCTTAGAGCTCCAGTTCTGGCTCCTACCTGGTGATGTATATTTGCAACTTGAGTTCTTGGGAATGGTTGGCCTGTCCGCATGAGTGGCTGTTTCCTAGGCTGGGTGGTTGGGGTTTGAGAGCAGTGGTCTTGGCGCCCAGGACAGTGAAGTAAGTGGAGTACAGTCTTAGTTATAGTGGAAAGCACTTCCAAAACATGAAAATGTTTCTCTTTAAGGAATATTGAAAATCTTAAGGATATTAAGCATATCAGCGCTTTTCCTAATACCAAAAGAATTCCAAAAAAAAAAAAAAAAAAAAGAATTCCGAAAAGATTGACAAAAAATTTGAGTTTGGTGTATTTAGATAAATGTTTGGCTCTGGATTTATTATTCTAAAACAGAATTCTGAACTAAGACCAAATCAGTATATTTGCTGAGTAGCTTTTCTTTTTCATGAGTCTGACATTTTAAGTAAAAAAAAGTTTTCTGCCTTTCTTTGTCCCAAATGGGTAATCATGTGCTCCATGTTAATGACCTCATCCTTTTGCTCACTGATTTGTAAATGCAACTTTGTCTTTCAGATATGGAAGCCATCAAATAAAATTGATAAATGTAGCTCCATAGAAAATATTTTTGAATTAATTTTAAAATGTTTTTGAAAAATATGTGTGAAAAAGCACTGCTAAATTGAGTCAAAAGAAAAATGAGAAACTGGGAAAAATATTTGGATCACATACTACCAAGTGTTAATCTCCATTAGTATATAAAAAAGCTTCTTTTTTTATAATTAAAAAAAATTTTTTTTTAAATTTTTTTTTTTTTTGACAGGCAGAGAGAGAGAGAGAAAGGTCTTCCTTTTTGCCGTTGGTTCACCCTCCAATGGCCGCTGCGGCCGGCGCATCACGCTGATCCGAAGCCAGGAGCCAGGTGCTTCTCCTGGTCTCCCATGCGGGTGCAGGGCCCAAGGACTTGGGCCATCCTCCACTGCCTTCCCGGGCCATAGCAGAGAGCTGGCCTAGAAAATTGAATTACTCTTGTCAAAAATGAGCAGTGGTTATCAACACAGAGTTCACAGAAAAAGACACTGGGAAAGAATGCTCAAGGACATTTATCAGAGAAACACAATAAAACTATAGAAAGTTAATAAAAGGGTACTCCAAAAAATTTATGGAACCTGAAGTGAAAAGATAAGTTTACTTTCGTGCAAAAATTTTGAAATCCATGAGTTTCCAAAAAGTTCATGAAAAATGTATAGTATAAAAAAACTGATTGTACTGCAGTAAACTTTAAATTCTGTTTTCCGCTAATTCTTTGAAATACCCTAGTACTCATGAAGGGCATTATGGAGATAATTGAGATACTTATTAAAAAAATGGCCTTTATTCTTTGGTCCAGACCCTACATACCACCAAATGGGAAGCAAGTTGCGTATTTAATATGGCAGAGTGTTTTACAATAACTAAAGATTGGAAATAACCTAGGAGCCTATCAACAAAACTGGACAAACAGATGTATTCTAGTCTAGGATACTGTAAATGTGAATAAGCAAGTAGTTTCTGCAGTGATAACGCATTTCAAGGGTATATTATGTAAACAAAGTAAGATGTATAAAAGGTAATATATAAAATTAATGTTTCCTTTTATGAAAGAAAATGCGAAATATATGTGTTTGTTTATGTTTAAGAAAAAATTAACACTGAGCTATCAAAGTGGTTACTTGTAAGTGCTGGGAGAATAGGGCACTGTATTTAGGGTGAGAGAAAAAATGTTCTTTATGTAATTGTTTTTGGTAGCAGGTGTGATATGTTCTGAAGGTTCAGGTTACATGTTTTTTCTTTTTTCTCTGGTAAGATATATATATATGTATATATATATATATATACACACACATATATAAAATTTGCCATTTTAATTACTTATAAGTGTACTTACAATTCAGTGGGATTTCTATGTATTGTTGATTTCAGCTTTTGAAATGTGTGAATGTAATAACTACTTTAAAATATTTCCTAAGAAAACACAAATTGTTGTTGTAATTTATATACTGGCATGTGTTTCTGAAGCGTATTGTGTTCATTGATTTGTTGATTCTTTTATCACACTGACCTTATTGTTGCCTTAAACTGTTTTAATATGAGATTTTTTTTTAAAAACTAACTCCTAATAACTATTTTCACTAATGCATTTCTATTTTCTGCAGTTAGCTTTTTTATTAACTGTATAAAACAAATGCTTGTTTTGTCATGGGTATGGGTCATATAATTAGGCATACAATAGTGTCCATTCTTTTGTCTTTGAATCATATCATGGAAGCCTGGAGTAATTTCCAAATATTTTAAGTTTCTAGGAGTCTAAAAATTTGACTTACTAATCTGTCTGACTCAAGTTCTACTTGGGGCTTCCTTTGACCTACTGTGGTAACTCTGAGAGATGAAATACAACTATCCCAAGGGGTCTGTGTATCTTATGGTAATTATAGTGACGCATCTGCAGTTGGTAATTGATAATTTTCGATCCTTTATTTTTCATGTTAAGAGACCACATGATATGTCTGTTATTATTTGGGATCAAATAACTAGCATATTGTATAAACATTGTATGCTGCGTTTGAAATTTTATTGTTGTCATGTAGGATATAGACATCCCCCCTTTCCGTAGATTGTATTAATCTCTTAAAACCAATGAGCTTCTACTGTATTCTTGGAACTTTTGCAGAGATCCTGTAAGCATTAACACTTAGTGACTGGGTTAGGTTGGAATAATTTAAGGCTGTCTCCCATCTTGCTGTCAGCCTGGTAGTGATTTGGTTTCTGCTGCTGATATGTAAGTACCAAAAAGACAAAAGTATGTGTCCCTGCTGACAAAGGATGTTTCTCCTCTTAGAATGTTATGACTCCAACTCTTACAACTGTGCCTGATGCATGGTGGGTACCCTAAAAATGTTGAATAAACAATAATGGTGGATCTCTTGTCATGCATATAATACTATATGTATTGGTCTCCTAAATTCAAGTAGTATGTTACACATTCATTTATATTTTTACATAACCTATACTTTTATCTTTGGGCACTTGAACTATATATGTATATATGTACATTTGAAAATTGGTCTCATTAGATTGCCCTTGAGAATGTTCTGGTTTTACTATCATACACAGGTAAGTATTGTCCAAACTGTTACTGCATGCTTTTGGTAAATAATATAAAATTTCACTTATACGCAAGTTGGTCTAGTCAAGAATCTGCTTTCCACCCCAATTTCCTATTCCTGAATCTTTCTTGCAAGGACTATTAATTTCAAGTGTAACTTTACAGAGATACCCTCTACATGTGTAAGACAGTAGTCCTGTTACAAAGTCAGCATATTGTGGAAGCAATAGCTTGATAAAAACTTAAAAATAAAAGAGATCTAAGAACCCGTGTTTGATAGTAATACATAAGCAAATAACCTAAATAAAAACCTGGTAAATGGGTCAGGATTGTGGTGCAGCAGGTTAGGCCACCACCTTTCACAGTGGCATCACATATTGGGGTGATGATTGTAGTCCAGGTGACTCCACTGTGATCTAGCTGACTGTTAATGTTCCTGGTTGGGCAGCAGAAGATGGCTCAAGTGCCCGGGGAACCTGCCATCCACTTGAGAGACCAGGATGGAATTCCTGGTTTTTGACCTCTGGCTAGTCCAGACCTTGCTGTTGTGGTCATTTGGGTAGTGAAGCAGTGGATGGCAGCTCGCTCGCTCACTCTCTTTCTCTTTCTCCATTCCCCGCCACTGTCCCCTCAGTCTTCTCTTCCACCCTACCTTGCTCTGCCTTTCAAATAAATAAATAAACCTGGGGGAAAAAAAAAAGCTTGGCAAAAGGAATCCAGAAACAAATTCATAACTAATAACTTAAAAAGTAAGTGATGTTCATACCAATTATATAAGGATGATTCAATTTTAGGTAATCTGTGAATATAATTAGCCATATTAATGGATCAAAGGCAAAAAATATTACATGAGCAGCTGTATAAATTGAGTTTCCTTTTAGTGCTTTTATGAGTTTTTAAATTATTGATTCATTTGGATCTTTTTAAAAACCATTAAAAAAAAAAAAAGATTTATTTCCTCATTATTTGAAAGGCAGAGCCGAAAGAGATCTTCCATCTGCTTTTTCGCAACCCAAGTACTTGTCACAGCTGGGGCTGCAGCAAGCAGAAGCCAGGAGTCCAGAATGACATCTGGGTCTCCTCCCACTGGGTGGCAGGGACTCAACTACTTGGGCCATCATCTGCTGCTTCTCTGGGCCTTTCTTGGCTCATTAGCAGGAAGCTGGGAGCTGAATTGAACCAGCGCTCTGAAATGGAATGTCAGCTTCCCAAATGGTGGCTTAACCCACTGAGTCATGCCGGACCCTCCCTGGATCTTATTTTGATGACAGCAACCGTATAATGTTCTCACATGTGATTTTAAATGGCTAGTCTATTGTCTCAATATTATTTATTAAAAATTCATCTTTAGCTAGCTAATTTATAATGATCAAATACTATATTATATTTGGTATCAAGTACTGAATTTATTTGGATCTACTAATGATTTCATGGGATTGTGTCAGTATGGAATTTTTCCTGTGTCAGTATGGAATTTTTTGACTATGTAAATATTATAAATATTTCCTTCTCTGCTGCCTGTCTACATTTAGATTTATATGATGCTGTTACATATACTTTACAGATTTGGTTCTATTTTAATAATATTTGAGTCAATGAGTATTCATTTGGATGGCTCTTGAGTGTCCTGCTGCAGCAACTTACCCACGTGTTCACCATGTTGAATATTTTCATTCTTACATTCTGTGTAAAGTGTGCATGGGTGCCTGGATTTTCCCTGGTTTTGATGAGGGTACTTCAAAAAGTTCATCGAAAATAGGATCAAAAGGTAAGTTAAATTTAAACTATTTGAGAGGCAGAGAGGGAGAGAAAGCTCCCTTCCAGTGGTTCGTTCCCGCAAATACCTGCAATGGCCAAGACTGTGCTGGGGCTAAAGTTGAGAGCTAGGAAAGCAGTCCAGGTCTCCCATGTGTGTGGCAGGAACACAATTACTTGAGTTGTCACCAACTGCCTTCCAGGGTCTGCATCATCCAGAAGCTGGAGTTGGAAGCTGGAGCTGGAAATTGAACGGAGGTACTGTGATGTGGGATTTGGCTATTGGAACCACTAGCCTAAACACCTAATCTCTCATAGGTTTATTTTGATGCAAAAGATTTTGAAATCCATTTATAGTTTTCTCATAGTACAGATTACCATGAACTTTTTGAAGCCCTTTTTTTATACATGGATTTCAAGATACTTTTGTACCAAAATAAATTTTATTAATTCCAATTCTATGAAATTTTTGTTATTTTTAATTTCTATTTTTCTAATTAAGAGGTAGAGAAAAAGATCTCCCTTCTGCTGGTTCCTTCCCCTAAATTCCTACAACAGACAATCCAGATCATCCGCATGGGTGACAGGGGCCCAATTCTTTGAGTCATCACCTGTTGCTTCCCAGGGTACACATTACCATGTAGCTGGACTGTGGAGTGCAGCTAGGATTCAAACTTTCAGATATGGATTAACTGCCCAGCCAAATGCCTGATGGTGAATTTTTTGAAGTATGCTGGTATTTTTTTTTTTCCAGCCAGTTCCTGTGAAGGTTTCACATTTTGTATATACATGCATTTACTTTTGTAAAAAAAAAAAAATTACATGCTAAATTAATACATAAGGAGATTATATTTTAGTTGTGCCTGCATGTAATAAAGTAACAGTAATGCTGTATCAGAAACAGAATAGTATCTCACAATCTCTTATCTCACAATCTCTTCGTTGCATGTCTGTTGTCATACTTTGCATGTGTTCCTAGTTGAATCATAAATAAATTTTATGGGATGTGTCATGATTGTCATTCATAGAGTCCTCTGCCTTGCCATGGATTTTTGCTTGGCTTAAACAGGACTCTGATACACAGGTCATACAATTTTGTGTTCCTAACAGCATCAGTTTTGGCATTAAATGTGTGACTCTGGGCTATACATTACAATATTTGGCCCTTGGTTTGAGAAGAAAATTCATGTATGCTGTAAATTACGTAACAATTTATTTAGGAGCTCCTTACTAATCAACCTTTAGTTTTCCTTCACAAATAATGAGTCAGTGAAAAGTTAATCTGTGTGTTCTGTGTAGATTTCTGTTTAATTTCTACACAATGACATCTGTTGAAAAGTTGAGGAAAATATGCAATTTTCACTAACAAGTTTTGTAAATTGCCCCTCAAAAAGTGTTTTATACTGCAGTGTTCTTATTCCACCATTTTGTAGTGTTTTATGTAGTTTTCTTCAAAATACTTAAGATTTGTAGTGCTTTTACTTACTAGCCTTACATCACAAGACAGGTTTTCCAGAGTTTTGCTTGCATATCTCACAAGGATAGTATGAATTTAATATTAGTCTAATTTCTAGCATACTGGGAAATCACAATGTTTGTGAACCTAATTATAGGGTAAAATTTGGGGGTAGGGCACTCATAGTGCTTTGTATCTAATACTTTTAAAATAAACTTTTGTTTCAGAAAAGAGGTAATACAGCGAGTGCTCATACCCCAACCCAGTTTCCCCTGTATACATCACATATTGTCACATTCTTCTGAGCCTTTGATAACCTCCTTTCTGCTTTCAGCCTCTGTGAATTTGTCTGACCTGGATATTATCATAAAGAATCTGGTTTATTTCACTTTACATAATGTCTTCAAGGTTCTTCCCTATTTTTATTTTATTGAATGTATATACCACATTTTGTTTATATGCCACATATATTCATGCATACATACATGCTGATATACATGTGTGTTTCGGTTGATATACTGCAATTTGTGTATCTGGTGTCTGTGCATAGTACTGCCCTGGAACATGCATTTAATGCCTTTATTAATTGCATAAATTTAGTGGCTAATTAACTTGATAATGATAAACTGTACCATAGAGATTTAATACTTACCAAAAAATCTTGAATTTTTGCAGTACTAAGACAAAATTTCATTCCACTGAACTATGAGGAGGCCATATCAATATTCAAACAGGCTGTTCAGAAGTTAACAAAAATGTTTGCCTATTGTTGGGCATTACTTCTTATTCTTTTCCTCCATTATTAAAATTAAACAAACACACCAAGTAAAATACTTTTGTGATTGAAAGGTTTTTTTAAAGATTTATTTATTTATTTGAAAGAGTTACACAGAGAAAAGAGAGGCAGAGAGAGAGAGAGAGAGAGAGAGAGAGAGAGAGAGAGGTCCTTCCATCCAATGGTTCACTCCCCAACTGGCCGCAATGGCCGGAGCTGGGCCTATCCAAAGCCAGGAAGCAGGAGCTTCCTCCATGTCTCCCACGCAGTTGCAGGGTCCAAACACTTTGGCCCTGTTCCACTGTTATCCCAGGCCATAGCAGAGATCTGGATTGGAAGTGGAGCAACCAGCACTTGAAACCAGCGCCTCTACGGCAGTGGTTTTATCTACTATGCCACAGCACCGGCCCCTCCCTCCCTTTTTTCTTTCCTATTTCTTCTATATTCTCTGAGGGCGTTAGACAGTTTTCTTTATGTAAGAAGTTTGAGTCTATATCACTCACGGTTATAAGGAATCGCTTTATCTCCCAGAATACTATGTGTAAAAATATAAAAGCTGTAGTTTTCAAAATTTTGAAAAGTAATTTAGTATAAATGATCAAAGTTTGTTCAATCACTTGGATCATTACTATATTTCTGTCTAGTGGGTATATTGGTATTTTCAGGTGTCTCTTATGTAAATTTTCCTATCTTTAGATGGGAGTGCATAGAAACCTCATATTTGGACCATGGTCGTTTCAGACAATTTCCTTTTTAAACGTTAGGATTATTTTTGTAAAACCTGAATGTAAAGATAGTTAACAGAGGGAACATTTTTGTGTGCGTATTTCTGACAGTTTCATTTATTTAAACTGAACTGGTTACAGACCTGATAGGTTGTGGTTAACCTTTTTACATGTCTTTAGGTAGTGAAGCAATCAGACCCACATTGGAGAAGCAGTTCTTGATCTTCCATCCATACATCTCTTGACACTTACTCATTCTATCCTCTGATACACATAAGCCCCTTTCGTTCTTCAGTCCTCCATCATTCGTTGCTTTCCATTTTCAGCACTGTCCTGGGATGCCCTTTTCATTTCTCTTTCCCTAATGATTTTAGCAAGATTATGCTGTGTGTTTAATCTGCTTTTCCAGCACTTCTTTATCAACTACAGGTATAGTCTTCATTATTTGAATACCTCTTTTTTAAAAGATTTATTTATTAGGCAGAGAGAGAGAAAGAGAGGGAAGGGGGGAGGGAGAGGTCCGTCTTTCCGCTGGCTCACTTCCCAATTGTCTCTCTCTGTACTTCTGCCTTTCAAATAAATGGATGATTTTTTAAAGAAAGTCTTAGAATGCTAGGATGTCAGTCATGTCTACAAAGATTTTTTTTTTTAAAGATCTTATTTATTTGGGAGGTAGAGTTACAGACTGAGAGAGGGACAGAGAGAAAGGTCTTCCATCTGCTGTTTCACTCTCCAAGTGGCCTTAATGGCTGGAGCTGCGCTGATCGGAAGCCAGGAGACAGGAGCTTCTTCAAAGTCTCTCACGTGGGTGCAGGTTCCAAAGGTCTTGGGCCCTTTTCTACTTCTTTCCCAGGCCATAGCAGAGAGTTGGATTGGAAGTGGGGCAGCCAGGACTTGAACTGGCATCCATATGGGATGCTGGCATTGCAAGTGCTAGGTTTACCAGCTATGCCATAGTGCTGGCCTCTTGTTTTTTTTTTTTTTTTTTTTTTTTTTGTTTTTTGATTTTATTTATTTTATTTGAGAGTTAGAATTACAGACAGTGACAGGGAGAGACAGAAATGTCTTCCTTCCGTTGGTTCACTCCCCAAATGGCCATGATGGCCAGAGCTGTACCGATCTGAATCCTGGAGCCAGGGAGCTTCCTCCACGTCTCCCAGGCAGGTGCAGGGGTGCAGGGGCCCATGGACCTGGGCCACCTTCTGCTGTCCCAAGCTATAGCAGAGAGCTGGATTGGAAGAGGATCAACTGGGACTCGAACCAACGCCCATATGGGATTCCGGCGCCACGGTGCTGGCCGCATGGCCCCTTATTCTTTAATTAAATGTTTTATTCTAGACAGCAGTTGCTTTCCTGTAGTATTTTTTAAATAATAGCTTTTTAATAATGATCGTTAAAGTTAATGGAGCATACATTAAATGTTATACACTCCTCTATGGGTATGTTAACTCAGTTGTATGCTTAGGAAGTAAATTCTAATATTTTTTTTTTCACATGGGGTAATTGATGTTAGTTATAGAGCATCAATTATGCTCAGTAACAGTACCCCCAAATATCACAAAGCAAAGCCCTCTTATTAACTTTTTTAAATTGATTTATTTGAAAGGCAGAATGACAGGGAGAAACAGAGTGCTTTGATGCCCTGTTTTCACTTCCAAAAGCCCACAGTTACTGGTGCTGGGCCAGAATAAAGCCAGGAATCAGGAACTTCATCTGGGTTTCCTCCTTCAGGTGTGGTAGGGACTTAAGTACTTGAGCCATCATGTGTTGCCTCCTAGGCACATTAGCAGGAAGTAGAGTAGTTGCGACTCAAACTAGGCAGTCTGCAGTGGGATGCCAGGATGGCAATGCCCCAAGAACTGGCTTTAACTCTGCACCACATTGTCAGCTCCAAGTGAAGTTCTTTTCACCATGCAGTGGTGACTGCTTTAGGAAAAACAGGAAGGCAGACAGTCATAAAAGCTTAAAGCATAGATGTATCAGGATTAAGTGGGATGCCTCTCTGGTAAGACACATCTGGATTTTTTTTTTTTTAAAGATTTACTCATTCATTTGAAAGAGTTACAGAGAGAGGAGAGGCAGAGACAGATCTTCCATGTGCTGATTGCAAAAATGGCCACAATGGCCAGAGCTGGGGCTGTCTGAAACCAGGAGGTTCTTCTGGGTCTTCCTCATGGTTGCAAGGGTCCAAGCACTTAGGCCACCCTCTGCTGCTCTCCCCGGGAGCATTAGGAGGGAGCTGGATTGGAAGTGGAGCAGCTGGTAGTTCAATGGGCAGCCATATGGGAGGCTAGTACTGTGGGTGGGAGCCTATCCTGGTGATCGACAATGCCAGCCCTGACATTCCTGGGTTTGAGCATTATTTCCACATTTGAATTTCAGTCTTGGCAGGAACAATGAACCCAAACAGAAGCCCCGAGGTGGATTTTTTTTTTTTTTTCCACAACAGCCAAAGGCAAATGAGAGATAGACAGCTTCCATGTGCTGGTTCATTCCCCAAATGACTGTGAGAGCCAAGGCTGGACCAGGCCAAAGCCAGGAGCCTGGAACCCTATCCTGGTCTCAGATGTGGGTGACAGGAACCCAAGTACCTTGGCCATCATCTGCTGCCTTCCTAGGCACATAAGGGAGCTGGATCTGAAGACAAAGAACCGGAACTCAGACTGGCAATTGGGAGTAGTGGCTTAAGCTCCTGTACCACAATCTGTCTCCGTACCACTTTCATGGATTCTAATTGATGTATTTACTCTATCAATTCTCATGCTTTTTTCTTTTTTAAATTTGTTTATTTGAAAGAGACAGAAAAGTGACCCAAGGACTTGAGCCATGTTCTACTGCTTTCCCAGGCCATAGCAAAGAGTTGGATCAGAAGTGGAGCCGCTGGGAATTGAATCTGGGCCATATGGGATGCTGGTACTTCAGGCTGTGGCTTTACCCACTATGCCATAGCGCTGGACCCTTCAATGCCTTTCTCGGGCAGGTTATCAAACCAATAGAAGTTCAGAACTTAACCAAAAATAACTTGTCAGTAAGTTGTAGAATTCCTTTTTGAGGCCGGTGCCGTGGCTTAACAGGCTAATCCTCTGCCTTGCGGTGCCTGCACACCGGGTTCTAGTCCCGGTCAGGGCGCCAGATTCTATCCCGGTTGCCCCTCTTCCAGGCCAGCTCTCTGCTATGGCCCGGGAAGGCAGTGGAGGATGGCCCGGGTCCTTGGGCCCTGCACCCCATGGGAGACCAGGAGAAGCAGCTGGCTCCTGGCTTCGGATCAGCGAGATGCGCAAGCCGCAGCGGCCATTGGAGGGTGGGCCAACGGCAAAAAGGTAGACCTTTCTCTCTCTCTCTCACTATCCACTCTGCCTGTAAAAAAAGGAAGAAGAAGAAAAAATTCTTTTTCGAATCCATGTCTTAGTGTAAGACTCTAACCTCTTAATTGCTGCAGTTAGATTATATGATGTCGTCCTCTGACTTGCCTCGATCCCTGTGGCTGTTTTGGTATTTCTCCTCATGGTGATGTCCTAACAACCATATCACAAACAAGATTTTTCAACTTGACCACATTCCTTAGAAGAATGCATTAAATGTGAGATCCGTTCTGTTCCAAACTATTCCATTTGGCTTCCCAAGTAGAGGATGGCGTTTTGTTCATCTACCAAGACCAAGAGGTTACTGGGAGCCAGTCCGCTGTATAGCCTCAAGGGGAATCTTCACGTGTTGTTTTCGTGGCCTTTGAGATCTTCATCGTCTTGCAGTTATGTCAGGCGGGGAATCATTGTAACTCACTCTGCAATATTGCTGCGAAGAGAGGAAGTTTTCTTCATTTATACAGCAGAGTGTATTTTGAAATACAATGGATTGTGCAGTTATCTGCAGAACTCATCAACAGTGTAACTTTCCTGTTCCAAAACCAACATCTTATGTCTATGTTCCTACTTCGTGTTACCAGTTCTGAGCTTTGCATGTATTCTTTTCCTTGCATCCTTTAATTATCATGATGTTAATATCATGAGCATTGTGTAGATGAAAGTGAAATAGAATTTTGTCTATCAGAATGCTTTTTCAGGCCGGCGCCATGGCTCAACAGGCTAATCCTCTGCCTAGCGGCGCCAGCACACCGGGTTCTAGTCTCAGTCGAGGCGTCGGATTCTGTCCCGGTTGCCCCTCTTCCAGGCCAGCTCTCTGCTATGGCCTGGGAATGCAGTGGAGGATGGCCCAAGTGCTTGGGCCCTGCACCCCATGGGAGACCAGGATAAGTGCCTGGTTCCTGCCTTCGGATCAGCGTGGTGCGCCGGCCGTGGCGGCCATTGGAGGGTGAACCAACGGCAAGGGAAGACTTTTCTGTCTCTCTCTCTCACTATCCACTCTGCCTGTCAAAAAGAAAAAAAAAAAAAACTTTTTCAGTTACAGTTTGAAGATTCAGTTGATTGCAGTTTATAGTTCAAGTAAATTTTTGATTTGTTTAGGACATAGTTCAAAGAGAAGTATGGATAATTTTATTTGGGAGGGAGGGAGAGAGAGGTCTCCCATCCATTGGTTTACTTCCCACATGGCCACAATGTCCAGAGCTGAACCATGTAGCATTAGGCTGTCCACTGGTAGACAACATGCTGCTGCTTCGGAATACCTGCTGCATCTACAGAAAATTCAGCCAAGTCCTCCGGGGCCACTGCAACTGCCAGAGCTGCTCTGGGTTTTTCAGTACGCCTCCAGAGCCTGAAGGTAAGCGGTGTGTGGGGTTTGAATGGGGGAATAGAAATCTGTTCTGTAGAGCATTTGCTCTCAGCAGATGATTACATAATGAGGGCCCATCAATTGAGTATTAAGACAGAGGACTAGGGCTGGGTTTGGGGTGGCTTTTTGAGGTTTCCCTGGGCTACATTCCAAACTCCGACAAAATGCATGTCCCCCTGTCCCAGAATGACTGGAGCTGGGCGGATCTGAAACCAGGTGCCAGAATCTTCTGGGTCTGCCACGTGGGTGCAGCGGCCCAAACGCTAGGGCCATCCTCTGCTGCTCTTCCAGCTGCATCTGAAGTGGAGCATCTCAGATTTCAACTGCCACCACAGCTGTTGGTGCCTTTACCTGCTACACCTCAGCCCCGACTCAATGAGCCTTTTCACATTCTTTAGTTTTTGAAGTTAGGGGATTTTATTTTTTTTAAATTTATTCATTTCAAAGGCAGAGTGTGGACCAGTGCTGTGGCACAGCTGGTTAAAGCCCTGGCCTGAAGCACCAGCATCCCATATGCGCGCCAGATCAAGTCCTGGCTGCTGCTCTTCTGTTCCTGCTTATCTTCAAGATAAGCAGCTGACTTCTTATAAATCAGAGAGCAGAAAACAGTAGACTATATTCAAACTGCTTAAGAAAAATTACTGACGGCGGCAGGCACTGCGGCATAACAGGTTAAGCCGGTGCCTGTAGTGTCCCATATGGGTTCCCATCTGTAAAATCACAAAATGGGAATAGGCCATAGGAGTGGGACAGGAATTCTGTAAGAACATCTTGGGGTCAGGGAGATGGTAATGGGTGGTTGCCCAAGGGTTTGGGGCAGAAGGGGAACATGATATATCTGGAGTGTGTTTCAAAGGAGAGAACTACAGTGCTTTGAACATAGAGCCTGTCTACAAAGAAATAAGATCTCAGCGGCATTCTTGTCACACCCAACCCTACCCCTGCATCTTGTTGATAAAATGTGGCCCCTTTGATAACCCCAACAGGATCACCCTGAGTGTCTTGGGTAGTAGCCTGTGCTCTGTGTACCTTGAAGGTGAGTTCACACACTGGGTGAGGGAGCACTTTGTTTAGGTCATCAGGACAGCATGAAAGTGGGGTGGCATGGATAGAAGAGTGAGGATCCGGCATTCTAGACGGTTCTACTCCGAAGGGTGGCTGAAGTTCTGTTACATAGCCCTATCTGGGAGCTACTGTGGTGAGCAGTGACTTAGAAGTGGCAAATAAATTTTTGTGTGGAATTAAAGATTTATTTACTTATTTGAAAGGCAGAGTTACAAAGAGGCATAGAGAGAGAGAGGTTTTCCATTCACTGGTTCACTCAAATGGCTGCAACAGCTGGAGCTGGGCTGATCTGATGACAGGAGCCAGGAGCTTTTTCCACGTCTCCCATGTGGCTACAGAGACCGCTGCGCCAATCCGAAGCTAGGAGACAGGTGCTTCTTCCTGGTGTCCCATGCGGGTGCAGGGGCCCAAGCACTTGGGCCATCCTCCACTGCCCTCCTGGGCTATAGCAGAGAGCTGGACTGGAAGAGGAGCCACTGGGACTAGAACCTTGTGTACATATGGGATGCCGGCGCCACAGACAGAGGATTAACCAAGTGAGCCACGGTGCCAGCCCCTAAAATTGCATTTTATATTTTTTATTTGAAAGGCCGAGTGTCAGGGGAAAAGAGAGCTTCCATACCCTGTTTATTCCCCAAACTGCTGCAATGGTGAGGGCTGGGCCTGGGCACAGCCCAGAATTCCATCCATTGGTCTCACATGGTTGGCAGCAGTCGAAGCACCTGGGTCAATCTTGGCTGCTTTCATATGAGATGCTTGTGTTGTAGGCAATGGCTTAATTAGCTGTGTGACAGTGCCAACTCATTTTTTTAGAGAGCTATTGCAGACATCTGGGGCGTGACCCAGTGGAAGGAAGATATTTGTCACTTATCCATTCAAATTTTTTTCGTACCATTTATGCAAGGCAGAGTGATGTGATGGGGGAGGGAGTTCTGCCTTCTGCTGGTTCATTCCCTTAAATGCCTGCAACAGCCAGAGCTTTGTACTGGCTGAAGCCAGGAGCTAGGAACTACCATCTGGGTGTCCCAATTGTGTGACTGGACCCAATTACTTGGACCACAGTCTGCTTTCCGTGTGTACTAGCAGGAAGCTGGATAGGAAGCGGAGAAGCTGGGACTGTAACCAGAGTCTTCAGTAAGAGACGGTGGGCATGCCAAGTGACAGTTTAACACACTATGCCATGATGCCTGTCTCTTTTAGCTAAGTGAGGTTGTGCTATATCGTGGAGAGTTCAAAGGACTTGCATTGGACTGGGAAAATATGAGACATTGCATGACTTGTATTAGGCCTAGAGAATGAAGGTTGTGGTGTGATGGTTTTGAGCCAGAACAATGGTCGTGGTCCTCTACCTAAGAATGTATGTGGAAGATTTGCCAGGAAGAGAGCCCCTGCTTTGAGTGGGAGGAGGAATGAGCCTGAGGGAAGTAGTGCATTTTCCTTGTGCTACACACTACCTAATTGAGCTGGGAGATGCCTGCCAACATCGAGAAAAGTAATCTTAGATCACTGCGCCTAGGAATGGCCATAGTGTATGAGGTGGTTACTGTGTTTAGCTTTTAGGGCCTTGGGACCCTCACACTTCTTGGGCTCAAATCCCAATATCCTATGTTAAAGCAAGAATAGAACAAGGTGGTTTAACATTGATAGGTAACATACTGGCACAGCAAGAAATGAAACCACCTTCTGAATTCTCAGATTTATACCCAGCACATAAAATTGCATTTTTAAGTGAGCTTTTATGTATAGGGAAACTACACACCGGGCATGCTTTCCACAAGAGGGGGGGAATAAATACTTTTTTCTGTGTCTGTGTAGAATGGGTGGGGTTCAAGTGTACACTTCTCTGGATGGCTGTTTGGGTGATGCAAAGGGGTCCTATGTTATGGCACAGAAGATGACAGCGCTGGAAGTTAAGGTTAGTTGTTTTTAATCTTTCCCTTCAGACTAAAGCATGCATCTAGGTACATGTAGGTCTCCATCCATTCTGTTGTAGAATTGCCCTTTGGACACTTGATACCGCAAAGAAATCAGAACTCCTTAATAAAGCCTTAATATTGTTAACCAAAGTGAACAGGGCAGTCATCCCTAGGAGGAAGTAAAAAATAGTTCTAAGCAACACAAAGTTGGTTTATGAATGCTTATGGAGTATTTTGCCCACTTGCAGAGGTGTTCATGCCATAACCCATTGCTAAGCACTGTGGGTCTGCCCGTATGTATTACATCCGAGGTCTGTGCACATATGGGGCGAAGTATCTACTGTGCCCTGTGTTTTACTGCTGCAAATGCCAACATTTAGTACAGAAGTGTCTGCAAGTAGATAAAGCATCTTGCAAGTGATGCTGGTTTTTTTCCCCCTAGTTTACATTTCAAGATGCATTTGTCACCCAGTTGCCATTGAAATGGCCAATGGAGTATTTTGGAGTATTTTGCTTTGTGTATGGGAGCAGTGGTAATCCTTCACCTGCAGTTGCATGCTGTCAGCCTTCAGAAATGCCAGATACAGAACCCTTTTGAAGATGACAGTAAAGTTTTACTAAATTTTTCTAATTAAAGTGGCACTGTAAAGATTTTAATTCCGGGAGATAGGTATTCCTGTCCACGTGTATGAGGGAGTTTCAAAGGATTTATGGAGAATACATCCTGTGGGAAAATGTCATGGATTTCAAATCTTTATGCCATTTGCCCAGAAACACTGAAAAGCCCTTGCAATTAGGTGCCATACATGCTGGTTTTTTTGGTGTACTATTGAAGTAGAGTACTAATGCTATTACTTCGTAGGGCTCTTGGTAAGTAGGCACTTGATAAAATAAATTGGGCCAGTGAGCATTTGATCCCTGTTTTTCAAATGGTGAGTTGCTAAGGTGGAAATTTGGTAGTTCCTAATGTAGTCTTCACCTGCTGTGCCACAGTGTCAGCTCTAATTCCTCAGGGAATTGGCCATAGAGAACACTGGAAGCCTATGCTTTGCCTAGTTTCTGTGGTCAAATAGGGTAGCAATGTTGTGGAACTTGCAATTTGTTTGTAGATGCATCTCACAGACAAGTAACACTACTTGTAAATGGACTTACCCAGTTGTCCACTTTTAGTTGTGCATTCGAGGAGGATATTATTACATGCTGTTTTCTGGGATTTTAATTTAAGGTGTGTTTGGAACATAGATCTCCAGTTTTACCTAAAGGCTTTTGTGTGGGCCGGCGCCGTGGCTTAACAGGCTGATCCTCCACCTTGAGGCGCCGGCACACCAGGTTCTAGTCCCGGTTGGGGCGCTGGATTCTGTCCAGGTTGCCCTCTTCCAGGCCAGCTCTCTGCTATGGCCCGGGAGGGCAGTGGAGGATGGCCCAAGTGCTTGGGCCCTGCACCCGCATGGGAGACCAGGAGAAGCACCTGGCTCCTGCCTTCGGATCAGCGAGATATGCCGGCCGCAGCGGCCATTGGAGGGTGAACCAACGGCAAAAAGGAAGACCTTTCTCTCTGTCTCTCTCTCTCACTATCCACTTTGCCTGTCAAAAAAAAAAAAAAAGGGGGGGGGGCTTTTGTGCAATGTTCTCATTATTTTCCTCTCACTTTTGCTAATGTTAAATAGGCTCCAGTAGCCATCTTTGTCTTACAAATTTAAATGTAGTTCTGTTTGCACAAAAGGTTGTCCTCACTGGGTCACCCTTTACAAATTAAGTGGACTAGTAAAAGTGAAGAAAATTCCTTACTATAGCACTAATAAAATTGGAAACCAGTAAGAAAGCCATTTGATGGAGCAACTTTCCTTTTTTTTAAATGTCAGAGTATTTAGGCCCTTTTGCTTCCGCCTGAACATCTGATAACCTTGTGATTTGTTACTATTGCCCTTTGCGAGTAACTAAACACCCCTTCTTATTGGTAACATGTATTTTCTATGGCATATTTTTAGAATTTTAAATTTGAGTCTCCTTAGGCAACTTGGTGACATTTAAATAAGCTGGTTATTTTGCCCTGTGGTGTAGTCATTAAAATGTGCCTTTTGAATAAGTCTTAAAAATTTGATTCAAGGGTAGTTTTAGATATTGCTTATTGGTACCGTAATTGTCTCTGTTTCCCTTTTGTGTTACAGTTGTCATTTTTATAATGTACTCAAAAGCTTTGGAAATAGTGGTCAGTTCTGTTTTAAATGTATTTGCTGCCATCTGGTGGCCGCAAATGAAGGAATTTTATTGGCATGCAGTAAGACATCGGTCCACATGGGTGCGCTCTTGGTAAAAGAATACATTTTGTAGCTTCTCCTTTCTTTGCTGCATTACCAAATGATTGAACCATTCAGAGTCACTAGCGTGTTTGATTGTGTCCAACATTACAGAATTTGTTTCTATTATTTGAGATGTTAAGGGTGCTATTTAATGTTTCCTGTGAATGGCTCCCCATCATTGAGTACCTCTAAAATTTGTGAGTTCATATGGGCAATCAGCTGACAGTAGAAGTTAAACAGTATGTGGTTTGTTCTTAGTTTGGGTTACTGGCTGCTTTAAGATTCTTGAGGGAATTGTGATTTCAGCTTTTGTGTAGTTAGATACTGCTGGTGTCATTTTACTGTTTGTACCTTAGTTTCAGTTACTTAATATGTAAAGTGGTGGGCTTGCTGTTAATAAAAGTAGATTTTAAAGTTTTTGTTTAATTAGAAATGCAGGGTAAGTGCAAGAGAGAGGGAGAGAGCTTTCCTCTGCTGGTTTACTCCCCAAGTGCCCTACACTGCAGGTGCTGGGACAGACTAAAGCCAGGAGCCAGGAACTCTCTCTGGGTCTCCTGGCAACAGAGGCTTAGCATTTGAGCCATCATCTGCTGTTTTCCAAGGAGAATGTTAGCAGGAAACTGATAGAAATAAATCAATGTGGGGCACATGGATGAGAGCTGCAGGTGTCCCACTGTGCCATAGTGCCTGCCCACTATCAAATATTGAAGTTTCAAGAGTCATCTAGCTTTAGGTAGTATAGTGGCCTAAAAAGACTAAAGAATATTAGGAAATATTCCAGTACTGAGTACCCAAACAACAGTGTAATCTAATATCAATATCTTATTACATCCCCAAAAAATATACGTGGAAGTTTATAGTGTTTCCACACTCAGGGACATGAGTGACATTCAGATTTGTAAGAGTAATTTATATACAGAAGGTCCTGTTATATACAGAAGGACTGTTTTGTGGTAGTGTCTTATAATTTTATCCTCCGTTTTTCTGATTTCTATTTCCTTAGTAGTACCTGAAATTCTGTCCTCTGTCACTCCCTTTTGGACACTGGCAATTAGTCCCCATTTAGTTGCTAGAATGTCCTGTTGAAATGCTAATTGCACTGTCAACATCACCAATTCAATTCTGAAAGGAGTGTGGGTAGAGTAAGGTCATTGCATTATAATGAGCTAAGCATGTGCCTGAGGGTTTTTGCAGTGTGCTTGCTTCATTGCTTGAGCTTGGTTACAGTTACTGGCTTTGGTGTTGATTGTACTATCTGGAACATGCCAAGTGTCACCAGCTTGCTGACATAAGTAATTTTTGTGAAGATTTAGTGTGTTACTCCTGACTTTTGACAGTAGCATTGCTTGTATCACCAATGTTCTTCCCACAGAGGGAGTTGTAGTACAGTAATCTGATTGCTATACTTGTGAGCCCAAAGTAAGGTTTGTGTGTTTTCAAGTGTGTTTGATTTATTTTTTATTTTGATTGCTTACAGGTACCGGTTTATAGAGTTTGACCTAGAAATCTAACATGTTGGTATACAATTTTAAAAGTCGATACTTAGCTGTGTGGTTCTACTTTATAATCAAATTGAATGCATACTGATGTTTTTTCATCTGGCACCAAAGTTAGTTGTGTTTCTCTTAAACCAGTTCATCCTGTGAGAGCACGTTGCTTCATAATTAAGAGCTATTGGAATGTTAAAGGCTTGATGTATCATTGTAAAATATCCAAGTGTTGGACATTTTAGTATTGTTCTTTTGTTTCAGTATAGTTGACTTTTATGAAGTGTGGTAGTACCTCAGTGAGCACATGGCCGATATGTCATACTTGATGCCAGAAAGCATGGTATGTGTTATTGTATTATTTCTATTCTTGTTCTCTGGTTTCTCAATGTTTAAAAAATGGGCCACAAGTATGATGCAGTATTGAGTGATGGTTTAGTTTTACTGCAGTTCTCTAGCAACCCCCATTGCATACTCCATGGTTTGTGCACCCTCATCTCACTTGTAGTTTCAAATATATATATATATACATATTTACATATATATGTATATATATATATATATTATGGCAAAACTGGTCTAGGTAGTGCAGTTCAGTGTTGCAGCTTGGGTTGCTCTGCACATTGGGGTGCCGTTGTGTTGTTTCATCCTTTCAAATCATTGTTGCTTTTTAGAAAGGGTACAATATTACCTATTTAACCTTTTACTGCCTTAATTTGCAATCTCGGTTTTTGTCTGGTAGTAACACATTAGACACTAAGTTAGCCACTGCTAACTCTGGATTGAAGAGTTCTTAAGATACTGTTGCTAGGGCTGGGCTGTGGCTCACTTGGCTAATCTGCCTGCAGTGCTGGCATCCCATACAGGTGCCGGGTACTAGTGTCGGTTTCTCCTCTTCCAGTCCAGCTCTCTGCTGTGGCCCGGGGAAGGCAGTGGAAGATGGCCTAAGTGCTTAGGCCCCTGCACCCACATGGGAGACCAGGAGGAAGCACCTGGCTCCTAGCTTCAGATCGGCACAGCGCCCGCCGTAGCGACCATTTGGGGGGTGAAGCAATGGAAGGAAGACCTTTCTCTCTCTCTCACTGTCTATAACTCTACCTGTCAAAATTAAAAAAAAAAAAAAAAGATGCTGTTGCTTCCTGTATCATGAAACTATAGGCCTGTGATTGTCACGCTGGCAATGTTAACTACTGGAACAAAAGTTTGAAGTCAGTATGAGGGGTCTTCAGAAAGTTCTTGGAAAATGTATACTATGAAAACTTTGCATTTCAAAAAGTTTTGCCATCAAAATAAACTTAACTGCATTTTCCAAAAACTTTTATTGTTATTCTTATTATTAAATTTGAGATACAGAGATGGGGAAGAGAGAGGCACACACGAATCTCCCATCTCTAGGGTTACTCCCCAAATGCCCACAATAGCTGGGGTTGGGCAAAGCCAAAGCTGTAAGCTGGGAATTCAATCCAGCTCATTCTGGATCTCCCATGTAGGTGGCAGGGGGCTGTCACGTGTTACCTTTAAGAGAGCACATTAGTAGATGCTGGAGCCAGGAGTGGGGCTGTGACTTGCACCCAGGTGCTGAACTAGAGCATGTGTGTGTTCTAAGGGCGAGTGCTTGTCCCTTCTGTGATCTTTTTGAAGCACCCTCATGTGTTTTGTAGATAGCACATAGATTATTTTTTAAAACATTATTCTAAAGTGTTTTGATGGAGCCTTTTTTGTGTTCACATTTCATGTAATTACTGACAAAGTAAAAAATTACTGATGTCTGCTGTTTTGCTAATTGTTTTCCATACGCCTTTGCCCCTCTCTCCCCTCCACATTCATCCATTACTGCCTTGTTAAATATTGTGTCTATTTCAGTTCTCTCATTTATTTTACTGTAGTTTTTGAGGATTTTAAACATTCTTTTTGTGTAGTTGCTCTGGTATTGCAATTTACATTATACATTGAAATAATTCAGATGATTAGCAATTTGATTTTGGTGACATACAAAGTATCTTTCATTATGTCCACTTCCTTTGTGCTATTATAAAGATTACATTTGTATTCAGTAACAACATCAACAATTTCGTAATTATTCCTGGGGGGCAATTTTTCAAAGTTCTAATGTAAAGGCAGAGTGACAGCCACAGAAAGAGAGATTGATCTTCCATCCACTGGTTTGTTCCCCAAATGACCCAACAGCCAGAGCTGGACTAGGCTGAAGCCAATAGCCAGGAAGTCCTTCCTGGTTATGTGTAGTGTGGACCCAAATACTTGAGCTGCTTGCCAGGGTGTGTATTATCAGGAAGCTAGATTGGACTAGGAAGTTGCAAATTGATCCCAGGCATTCTGATATGGGACGTGTGTGTCTCCAGTGCCAGCTTTTATCTTCTGTACCACAACACTTGCCTCTAGATAGTTTTCTTTCAAGTCTGGTATGAGAAGAAACTATTAGGAACAAAAATGGATTTATTCTGTCTTAAAAGGCAGAATTGAGAGATTTTTCATCTGTTGGGTCACTCTCCAAAAGACACAACTGCCAGATTCTGGGCCAGGAATTGCATCCAGGTCTCCCGAGTGTGTGGCAGAGGCCCAATCACCTGGGGCATCTTCTACTGTTTTCCCAGATAATTTGGCAAGGAGATAGAGGGAAAGTCTGCCAAGACTTAATGGGTGCTCATATGGAATGTCATTGTCATAGGCGGTGGCTTAACCAGGTGCCTGCAATGCCCCCACCCCCATTCTTTTTTAATTGTGCAATTTTACTGGTGCTGTTTACTTTCCATATGCTATTGATTTGCTATTTAAAGTGCTTTGATTTTTGCCTATAAGAATACTGTTCAGAATTTCTTTCAGGGCATATCCAGTAGCATTGAATTCCTTTCTGGTTTGTTTACTTATGAATATCGTAATTTCCCATTTTTTTTTTTTTTTTTAAGATTTATTCTTTTGAATGAGTTACACAGAGAGAAGGAGAGGCAGAGAGAGAGGTCCTCTTTCCATCCGCTGAACAGGTCACTCCCCAATTGGCTGCAACGGCTGGAGCTGTGGAGGAAATTTCTCCGGGTCTCCCACGTGGGTCAGGGGCCCAAGGACTTGGGCCATCATGTACTGCTTCCCCAGGCCATAGCAGAGACGTGGAGCAGCCAGACCTAGAACTGGAGCCCATATGGGATGCCGGTACTGCAGACGGCAGCTTTACCGGCTATGCCTCAGCGTGGGCCCCTCTCATTTCTTAACGGTGAATAGTTTTGCTGGATACTTAATTTGCAGTTGAAAGGAATTTTTTTTAAAAGATTTAATTATTTATCTGAAAGGCAGCTGATTCACTCCCCAAATGGCTGCAATGACCGGACCTGGTCTGATCTGAAGCCAGCAGCCAGGAACTTTTTCTGGGTTTCCCACACGGGTGCAGGGGCACAAGGACTTGGGCCATCTTCCACCGCTTTTCCAGGCCATAGCAGAGAGCTGGATCAGAAATGGAGCTGCCAGGACTCGAACTGGAACCCATATGGGATGCCGACTCTACAGGCAGTGGCTTAACCTGTTCTGCCGCAGTGCCTGCCGCCGTCAGTAATTTTTCTTAAGCAGTTTGAATATAGTCTACTGTTTTCTGCTCTCTGATTTATAAGAAGTCAGCTGCTTATCTTGTTGAAGATCCATCATGAGTTGCTTTTCTCTTACTGCCTTCTCTTACTATCATGTTTAGATTTCAGTGTCTTTTAGTTTATTCTTTTTGGTATGTGTTGATCTTCATGTTTTGGTTAATATTTTACATCAAGTTTATGAATTTCTTGGCCATTATTTATTCACGTTATTCCCCTTTTTCTCTCCTCTCATTTTCAGAAAAGAGAGCAATTATTTTTCATCTATGGCTGTATACTGTATTGGTTGAATATCATAAGTAGTGTTTTTGTTTGCTAAATATGTTTGATTATAATATACATTTCCCTTGACTCAACTGTTTAGTGTAATGCTTCATCTTGGAAGATTTCTGATTTGAACTATTTTTCTAAAAATTTTGAATTATTGTGGCCAGACAGGGTGCTGCTATGCTTTCCTTGATGTCTAGTTTTAGTAACTTTATGTATTCGGGTAAATCTCTCATTCTTATTTTTTCCCAAGATTTGATTATTATTCTCAAATAGTTATTTCCAATGTACCTTAAAAATATCTTGTTCAGTATTAAATACAAGTAGCATTGAAATTCCCATTGCAGTGACATTGAATTGATAGATTAATTTCCAGAGAGTTATAACTTTCTTTTTTTCTTTTTTTCCCTTTTTTCTTTTTTGACAGGAGGAGTGGATAGTGAGAGAGAGAGACAGAGAGAAAGGTCTTCCTTTTTGCCGTTGGTTCACCCTCCAATGGCCACTGCGGCCAGCGCATCTCGCTGATCCGAAGCCAGGAGCCAGGTGCTTCTCCTGGTCTTCCATGCGGGTGCAGGGCCCAAGGACTTGGGCCATCCTCCACTGCCCTCCCGGGCCATAGCAGAGAGCTGGCCTGGAAGAGGGGCAACCAGGATAGAATCCAGCGCCCCAACCGGGACTAGAACCTGGTGTGCCAGCGCCACAAGGCGGAGGATTAGCCTGTTAAGCTACGGCGCCAGCCGAGAGTTATAACTTTCATAATCTTCCCATACATTAATGTGACATTTCTTTGCTTTTGTTCAGGTCCTCACTATGTGAGTATATCACTTATTACCTTCAATCTCAGTTTCTGAAGGACATAGATGTCTTAGGAATTCTTATTCTGATGGGAAAATATAGAAGATGGTGTTTGCATGGTTTATAGCTCAACAGTATACAAGGTCACTCCAAATATAGTTTGGATTTTACATTACCATTTTTTCCCAGATGTCTCTAGGAGCCCACATTGATGTGATAGCTAGTGTTACAATTACCTAGTAAGCTGTTTGTATTTAGTTATGTCAGTATTCGTTTGACCTTTCTTCCATCCTGCAAGCTACTAGAGATTTAGTGCTCATTGTTAAGAAGAGTTGGGTTAGTTGAAGACCGTTAAATCCTCCAGTATAGCGTCAACTTGTATTCTTACTAGAATGTATTTATAACTATGGAGGGATAAATTCTGTTGTAGTTGATGGGTTTATTTCAATTCTAAGAGTAACTCTGAGAGAGAGGTAGAAGAAAACACTCAGGATACAGAGTGGGGTCAACTGTCTAGGGATGCAAGTACCCTTGGAGTTGATACCTGGAAGCTCGTATTAGCATGTGGGAAGCAATTTGAGGATCTCCCCGCATGGTGTGAGAAGTTGGATTACATGCACTTGAAAGTCACTTTTATTGCTGAGATTCTATAAAGGTTCCAATTAAGAAATGAAATGGATCTTTATTGTATGCCTGCCTCACATGTTCCATTTAATCATCACTACAACCCTCTGTGGCATGCCAAAGACCTACAGTAAGTTTGCTAAGGTAACTTACTTAATTAATGGCAAAGCATACTACTCTCCCACCATACAACTTAGATTACAATAGTAATTCCTTAAATTTGTATAGGACTTTACCATTTTACAAACATGTCTTTATTTGATCCTTAAAGCAATCTGGCAAAATAGGAAAAGCATTCCACCAGTGTGTCTATTTGAAAAAATTTTTTTTTTTTTTAAATTTGAGAGGTGGAGAGGGACCTGGAAAGCTTTCATGTGTTTGTTCACTTCCATAATGCCTGTGATTACCAGGGTTGAGCCAATGATGATGATGCCAGGTGTCAGGAACTCAATTTGGGTCTCCCATGTGAGTGGCAGGAACCCAGTCAGTCCAGCCATCAGCACTGCCTCCCAGGGACTGCATTAGCAGGAAGGAATCATTAACTAGAGCCAAGAATTAAACCCAAGTACTCCAATGTGGGACATGGGCATTTTTCTCCATATCTTAATTGCTAGGCCACTTACCCACCCCCTATTATTTATTATTTAAAGGAGGATTTAAAACTTCAGGTAGTAAGTTGTAGAAGATAATTTGAGGCTGGTGCCGCGGCTCAATAGGCTAATCCTCTACCTGCGGCGCTGGCACCCCGGGTTCTAGTCACAGCGGCCATTGAGGAGTGAACCAATGGAAAAGGAAGACCTTTCTGTCTCTCTCTCAGTGTCCACTCTGCCTGTCTCCCACCCCCCCCCCCCAAAAAAAAAAAAGATAATTTGAGTCATGAGATCTTTGCCCTTAAAAGCATTTAAAATATTTCCTGCTCCAGGTTCAAAGATCAGCCTATTAAAGCTCCACCAGATAATGGGTTATGTGATAAAATTTGCAATCAATTCAGTATGGGTAATAACAAGGTTTCAGTTCTTTTTCATAGCTATGGGAGCCACCATGCACTCATGGGCCTGATATTGGCTCAGAGTTGTAGCTCTGTTTATAACAGCATAGATTGTAGATTTTGAATCTGAAGGATGGCAGGATCTCAAAAGTCTCCTATCCCAACATGTTTTAATCTGATCTCATATCAACCAATGGTATTTTAACCTAAAGAGTACCTTCACTTGTTGGTGGGGAGCAATTTTTCTTTTCTTTTGAGACCTCTGTATAATAGTGAACTAAGTATGGTTTTGTACAGCTTCTGCTCAGCATATTTGTACTGTGTCCCTACTCAAGAATATTCCTTTATTCTCTCCTGCACCTTCAGCTTCTCTCCGGTCTGCTGCCTTTTGAGCTGCCAGGTACTGTGCTGGGGATGGGGATATGGAGATGAATTAGACACAGTCCTTGCCCTCAAGGAGTTCTTAGTCTACTGAGGGAGATCAACATGTACAAGCAAATACAACTGTACGGTATGTTCTACACTGGAATTATGCATAAGGTACTATGGGGTCAGAAGAAATCCTTTTAGGGAGTGTGGAGATGCCAAAAGTAATAGTAACTGATGTGTGAATTGTGTTTAGCAGGATTAAGGGCTCACTAAGCTGAAAATAGGGAAAGATTTCTTCTTTTTTTTCTTTTTAAGATTTATTTATTTTACTTGAAAGTCAGAGTTACACTGAGAGGGAAGGAGAGGCAGAGAGAGAGGTCTTCCATCCTCTGGTTCACTCCCGAGTTGGCCACAAAAGCCAGAGCTGGGAGGATCCACAGCCAAGAGCCAGGAGCTTCTCCTGGGTCTCCCATGTTGGTGCAGGGGCCCCAGGACTTGGGCCATGTTCTGCTTTCCCAGGCCATAACAGAGCTGGATCGGAAGTGGAGCAGCCGGGACTTGAACCGGTGCCCACATGAGATGCTGGCACTGTGGGTGGTAGCTTTACCCACTATGCCACAGTGCCGGCCCCGAGAAAGATTTCTAAAGAAAAATCATAGAATTAAAATAGAATGATGAGGCTGGTGCCACGGCTCACTAGGCTAATCCTCCACCTGTGGCACCAGTACCTCGGGTTCTAGTCCTGGTTGGGGCACTGGTTCTGACCCAGTTGCTCCTCTTCTAATTCAGCTCTGTGCTGTGGCCCAGGAAGGCAGTGGAGGATGGCCCAAGTACTTGGGTCCTGCACTCATATGGGAGACCAGGAGGAAGTACCTGGCTCTTGGCTCTTGGCCGTAGCAGCCATTTGGGGGTAACCAACTGAAGGAAGACCTTTCTCTCTGTCTCTCTCTCTCACTGTCTAACTCTGGCTGTCAAATAAAAAAAAAAAAAAGAAAGAAAGAAAGAAAGAAATGGAATGATGAGTTGGGGAATCTACAAATAGTTAATAGAATTATGTTGGAAATGTAGCTATGAATGGGTCCTTAGATGTGCCACAGAATTTGGATTTCATCTTGAGTGTATTCAGTAGGGGCCACATCCTGGCAATAATGTTGAATATGTTCTGGAAGGTTCTCAAATCTGGACATGAGGATGAACTAGTAGGACCTGTAATGGCTAAGGTGAGAAATGATCAAAGGCCAGAAAAGGTAGAAGTAGAAAAATGGGTTGCCTGTATAGCAGTTATAAAAATATAGACATAATAGAAATTATGGGAAAATTAGCTGGCTAAGAGGAAAAAGTCAAGGCTTTATGACTTGGCCAGCTATGTATCCCTCTACTCCCACCCGTGAAGCTTGATGAAAAATCCTCCTATGTTCTTTGGATGGATGTTATTGGACGTTTCTTTTGGACCATGGCTTGGCTATACAGATTGAGCTAGAGCCTGTTTTGGGAAGAGCCATACATGAAACATTGATTCTCAGGGAAATATCTGAACAGCAGCAGATCTTTTTGCAGTGTTACTAAGTTCCAGAGCAAGCCTACGCTCAGTCATTTGTTTCATAAAGGTTTTTTTTTTTTTACCCAAAAGTGGAGGCTTTTGTACAGAAGACCTAATTGAGGAAGAAATGGCCTTAGTTATTTGTAGTGTCTCAATTACTTTATTTTGCCTAGAGAATTTTTAAGTATTTAAAGCTAAACCTACAAATATATACAATAATTTGGAATCTAAACATTTTAGTGTTTTTTTTTTTTTTCAAAGCCATATCATCATAATGTTCTTTGGGAAATTTTGCACTGATCTTTGGGATTCAGAACATGGCTTTCTGTGTCCAGAATGCTTAGTAGGGAGATTGTATTTAAGTGGAACGGTGTTTCTCAGAGGACCTTGAAAATTTGTCATCCTGGAGGGCCTTAGGAGGAGTAAGAGCTGTTCAGGGAAGTAGTATAGTGAGAATTTGGGCCTGCATTGCCTGGGTCATATGTGCTCTCACACCTACCACTGTGTTTTTGATCATGATTCCCCCAGCTTTTTGAAACTTTCTGTTTCCTTTTTTGTAAAGTAGAATGATTGTTTTCAACAATAGGGTGAAGTAAGGACTTCATGGAGCTATATATGTAAATCACTTAGAACAGGTCTGGAATATATTAAATGCTTATCGACTATGATTGTTGCTGATAACGATATTTGAGTATTAACAAAGATTAAAAGAAGAAAGTTTCTTTGTAACATTTATATTTGTTGATATTAGGGGTGAGACAGAAAAACTAACTGGCCTCAAAGTTTTCCATGGCGTGCTAGTGTCAAGTCATTTCAACACATTTTCTCTACCAGGTAGACCCAGGTGAAGACAGTTCATGCTCTGATAACAGATGTGCATTGCCTTGGCTCTTACTTCCCCAAGGAAAGCTGTTTAAAAGTTGTGTGGCACCTGCATAAAGGTTACCTGAAAAAACAGAAGAATGCTTTGTAGTTGGTCAGAACTGGATTTGAAATCCAATTCAAGTGCTTACTAGCTGTGTTATCTAAGGCATGTTGCTTAACCTTGAATCTTCATCTAATGCAACAATTAATTTTCAGGGTTTCTGTGAAGATATTTGTAAAGCGTATGTCATAGGCAAGCTTTATACATTACAGCTATTCTTGCTAGTTCTTGGGACTTTCACCGTGTGACAGAAACAACAGCAGGCCCTGGTGCCTGCAAGGACTTCATGGATCCAGCAGCAACTTGGAATGGTGCTCCTCTGAAGAAATCCTACTTGGATGGATATAATACAACCTGCTAAGTGTCCTAGCACTTAGCAGGTTGTATTATCATTGTCCGAGTCTATGGCTCTCGTCTGCTAGACTAAATTCCTTAAGGGCAAGGACAGTGCCTTATTCATCTTTGTATTCACAGTGCCTAATCCAGTGCACATTGTAGGCCTCATTAAATGTTTGTTGAATGAAAAAATGAATCATCAACAGACATTAATTGGGCGCCTGCTCTGTGATCTCCATGGGCTCAGCTTGTCCCCGCCAGTTGCCTACAACGTCCAAGCTCTTCAAAGTGCTTACTCCTGAAGTTTACTTGTGTCTTCTAATTCTCACACTGAGGACTTTTTTGTGTAGTGCAATGATAGCAATACATTTCATCTCGAATTCCATCTCCAGTTGATTGGTAATGCCTGCCTTAAGTATGTTTCATAAAAAGGATTCTGAAACCAGGTCTCATGTAGTATAAAAGAGAATTGTAAATAATTAGTGATGTTTGCCGTGGGTGGGAGAAGGGGGAGTAGCAGCACAAGTGCCTCAAATATGTCATATTTGATGCTGTGTTTTTATGAAATACTCTGTGCCTGCCTTTGTCTTGGCTGCTTGCAGATGTTGCATGGCTGCTTCTGCTGTTGCTATAATTGCTGCTAGTTGCTCCCTAGTTGACACCAAAGTGGTCATTAGTTGAGCAGGAACTACATCCCCATAGTCTTGGGTTTGCTCCTGTGGCTGGCATTCACAGTTTTCCTCTTTCAACTTTACCCCAAATATCTCCATACTTGCATTGACAGATAGGACTCCTCTTTCTGTTTACCACCCTGCAGGCTCCTATTTCCTTTACCATATTTAGTATGCCCAGTCATTATTCCATGAGAAGCCTTTCTGTTTACAATTGTGATAAGCACACTGGGCCAGGAACTAAAGGCTTCAGTGACTGAGGAGTGATCTGGAGGTTGACAATGTCACAGATGTTAGAGAAGAGCGGTTGCAGCCTGCTAGTATAAGCCTTAGAAGAGTGTTGGGATCTGGGTGACCTTTTCCTTTACTGAGTTCTTGCTCTGTTTCTTTGTCTCTTTGGGGTCTCACATTTCAGGTGTGCAAGAATGAGCAGCAATCCCTGATGAGGTTATCTGCTGGCCCTTTGGCCTGCTGTTATCCTGAGAACATCTCCCAACTCTTTGAAAGAACAGCAGATTGGTCAACTTTAAATAGCATACAAAGATTTCCTTTGGAACCAAATGTTTCCCTGTCTTTGACTGTTAGTGAAATGGTGCTGTCTTATCTGAGGCGCCATCTTAGGCTCTGGCCCAGTCGCCATCTTGCACAGTAAACTTTGGTTGGTCCTAATCCCAGCCTGGCTTACTAGAAGTCAGGTGGCCAAATGGCCCAACCACAAGCGTCAACTCCACCCCACTTTAAAGAGATAGGCTGCTCTCACTTCCTTAGCCCTGCAAAGCTATAACCCTGCTTTCCTACACAGGCCCTCTTTCTCTTTTCCCTCTCTCTTGCCCTCTTTTGCCAGCCTGTTGGGGTTCTCCCCTGCAAAATAAACTTTTCCTTTAACTCTGGTGTTTGGTGTGTTTTGTAGCGGCCTTTCATTGACCTAAGTTCATTACATCTTACAAGTTTCATTGGCCAATGTTTCACAATGTGTTCTGACTTGCAAGTCTGAGTTAAGTGAATTAATGCTCCCCTCCTGGAAAAAAAATATGTACAGTATTTTAAAGATACTCAGATTTATTTGCCAGAGCAAGACAAACTTCTGTTAATGATGAATTCAACTTTTAGGATAGACATGAGAATGAGCACGTTTACAGGTGAGTAACAAAACCACTTTGTAAGAGCCCTAAAAGGGTTAGGATACACCCATTTCTGTGATCCATATTGTAGAACTTCCCTGTAGTATTGGGGAATAGAGCTGGAAATTTGAGATATGGCCTCAAGGATTTGGAAGGTAAAGTTTAGAAGACAGTCTGGATCTCTTTACATTACATGCAGACATTTTTTCTTGAGTACATTTTGTGTGTGTGTGTGTGTGTGTGGGAAAGGTTTGGAGTCTGTTATAATCTCTCAGTGAGTCAATATTCCAAGAAAGATATAAGAATTGCTGTGTTTAAGTCATGAAGCCCTTAGGCACCCCATCCCCTCTAGGGGCTACTTTGTATTTATTCCTTAGGAGGAGCTGGTAGAAGCCTGAGGGAGAAGAAAAGCACCAAGGATGACTACAGCCTCTCTTCATCACAGCTAACCAAAGGATCACTCTCTTGAGACTCCAGTCCTCAGGTAGCTGTTTTCAATTGCATACTTAGCCCTCTCTTTTCTCCTTTTCAAAAAGTATAGCATACTCATGGATATGTGTGTATGAACTGTTACTTCCCCCAAAAAGCTGCCCATGGTCCCTACAACAAAAAAAGCCCTAAGATATGGTAGAGTATATGCTCTTGTAAGCCTGGAGTATAGGCCATCAGCGATGAGTGTCAGCCCCCAGTTTCACTGATTTGAAGGTAATCCAATCTCATTTTCTTTTGTTTCTCGCTCTTAAACTCTATGCACTTCTCTGGCCCATACATATGCCAATGGAAGCCTGGCTCTTACATTAACATTTCCTTTGCATTTCTTAAGACCCAGAGTGGTTTGAATGCGGAGGCTGAGGTTGTATTTGCTGTAGTTGGGGAATTTTCCTGTTGGTTAGCGTGAAACCTGTTCTCCCACCTTCTCTTTATGGCAGCCATTGGAGAAGTTGCCCCAGGACTTGCTCCTGGAAGTTTTAACTGATAATGAAATGTCAGTAGGAGAGCTTTCCTCAACCCAGCCCCTCTTCTGACTTGGCCATCAGCTATCTGTTTAGATTTTTGCCTTTTTCAGGGCTAAGCAGGATAAGGTATGAGAGAAATGGAAAGTCTTGCGCCTTTCAGTTATGTTTCCAGTGAATCCCCAGCACACTCTTGTGGGGCCATATCCTGGATCTTCTCTTCATCTTGCTCTCACTAACCTCCCTCCACTTCTTGCAGGGTTTCTTCAGGTTTCTTTCCCTTGCCTTCCCCTTAAAGCTATCTGGAACAGCCTCCATCGGCGGGAGTTTTACCGTGAATGAAACCTCAGTGAGTGTTGAGACTGACATCCCTGTTGCTCTCTGGATATAAGAAGGCAATGAAATGCCTTAATCAACATTTTTAGTGGACACTGAACCTAGAAGCTTTGAAGGAAGCAAACTTGAGAACTCTTGATGTTTGAGTGAAGACAGAGTAAACTCTTTATTGCCTTCAGGAATGGAGGGAGGGAGGAGAGGGCATAAGATGCTTTACTGTAATGGAGCAGGCAGTGATGACTTCATAAATCTATAACTTAAAAGTTGTTGCCCAGCACCTACCTCTGCTGCTACTTGTGAGAGTCACTGCCAGCCACTATTTTCAGGTTGGTTGAGATGCCTTGGGGTAAGTTTATGTTCCCCCAATGGAGAACCCAGGACAAGGTTTGCAACTTTGAAGATTTCTCTCATCAGGCGTCAAGGTGTCATGGACAATGACCAAAGAAACCAAATGGCACTCAAGGCTTTGGGTAGAAAGGCATACAGTTTATTTACTAGACTCGTGTCTCAAGACTCAAACCGCAATCCTCTGTCATTCCCTACTTTAATACTGTAAATTTAGCAAGGCAGTAATGAAGCAGTTTCGAGACAGTTTGGGACAGTTTCAGGGCAATTTCAGTTGAGCACACTGTTTTCTTAGGCCCTCAGGGACTAACAAATCATAATTGCAAAGTAGGAGAGCTTTATGATATAGGACCCAGTAAATTATAACTTAAAGACAGTTTCAGGAGGCATACAACTATCTTAGGTATGAGGTGAGGCCCTAGGTATGCAACTGACTGGTGGTTGGGGAACCGGTTTCTAACTCAGTACTGGTTTGCTTAGATGCAGCTGGCCCTCTGAAAACTAGTGGGAGGGAGTCTGCAGCATTCCCTTGAATGCCATGGCTCCTTAATGGCAAGCAGGAGTGGGTGGTTCTGTAGCAGGACTGAGGAGGTAGCAAAAGGTGTACTAAATAACCTTTTTTTTTTTTTTTAAATGCATGGGTCAAGGACAGTGGACAGAATGGCTCCAGGCATGCCCAAATACCATATCTGGCACAAGGAAACCAACGAGGAAAGGTCCATTTTTTATCCTATTATTTGTTATTCCCCAGGGCAGGATGGAATGTCTGAAATAAAAAGAAGAGCTACTTTGGAGAAGGTTGTGAAAGATTCTTACATAGAAGAGGTTTAGAAGAGAAACTGTATTACACAAGGTTGGTATTACAAGTTTTTTTTTTAAAGATTAAAGATTTATTTTATTTGAAAGGCACAACAATAGACAGATGTGGAGAGAGATAGGGAGAAAGAGATAGAAAGAGACTAAGTGCTGAGTGCCACTATCTACTGGTTCTCTCTCCAAATGGCTGCAATAGCCAGATCTGGTCCAGGCTGAACTCAAGAACCAGGAACTCCATGCAGTTCTCCCACATGGGTGACAGGGGCATCCTTCCTAGGCATTGTTAGCTGGAAGCTGAATCAGAAGTAAGAGTAGCAGGTACTTGGACTGGCACTCTAATATAACAGTGTCACTAGTGGTAGCTTAACCTATTGCACCACAACACCAGCCCCTTCTTATAGCTTTTAAAGATATCTGTTCTGTGTGTGGGTCAAGTAATCTGATCCCAGTATCAGCTTGTGGCTTACAAGGCCAGTTTAGCTGATAGATTTTTATGCTCTTGGCGGTGATGGTGCCATCCTCTCTTGTACAGTGGCAGGTATATATTGCTAGTGAGTGCAGCAGCTGAAGGAGAGGACAGCAAGCACCCAGTGGACAACAATATGTCTTTATCAGTGAAGATAGCAACTGAAAAGATCATGGGCTTGGCTAGATTGCACTGGACCTTTTTTTTTAGATAAAGGATTTTTTTTGTTGATAATAAAAATAGATGGTCATTGTGAAAATAAAAGACATAATTTTATATGTCAGAAAATAATGTTTTGTTATTTAACAAAATAACATTTGGGCATATTTATTCTCAGTCTTAAAAATATAATATGTATAGCAATTTTGCTATGCAATTTTGCTATTTTTAACAACCAGCCTCATTCATATTACATATATTGTTATTGTTTTATTCTTCAATGTTTTGCATCTGAAATTTTGCAAGCATATTTGCTTGTCATTATTGTTCTTTATATTAAGTGCATAATATGTGGACCTAATGAAATTTATTTAGATGTTACCATGTTGCTGGTCAGTAACAATTTTGTAATGAAGATCATTGAACATTAACCTTTTTGTGCATCTTTAATTATTTAGGGTAAATTTCTATCATTGGAATTATGTGGTTTGAGAACTTTATTAGGGAATCTAAAAGGTGCTGTTGAATTGCCCTCAACACAATTGTACAAGTTACATTCCCAACAGTAGTATACAAATGGGAATGTTTCTTCACACACTCACCAAAACAATTGCCTTTCTCTTTTTATAAATCTCTGCTATTTTGCTAAGGAAACAGACCTTTGTTACTTTAAAAGTGTTATTTCTAATTCATATCTGGTAGAATTCACTGTTGATGGAGTACAGTTCTGTGGGTAAAAGCATAGAGTCATGTGTATCCCCTCTCCAGTTCCATGTGGAATAGTTCTTCTATCATTGTCATAATTTCTCTTGGTGACTGTTCTTGTATTCAACCGCTTTTCTCACACCCCATCTCTGGAAATCACTGATGTGATTTTGCCTTTTTCAGAAGATTATATAAATGGATTCATGCATTTACTCTTATATCTTTCATATAGTAAAATGAAGTCAGATTTACCCATATTGTTACATGCATCACTAGTTCATATCTTTTCATTGCTGCGTAGGATTTCATTTTAAGGATACATCACCATTTTTATCCATTCACTAACTGATAAATGTGTGAGATGTTTCCAGTTTTGATTATAAATAAATTTACTGCAAATGTTCAGGTACAGGTTTTGTGTGATTTAAATGTTCATTTATTTAGGGTGAATGCCTAGGGGTATGTATCAGTCACCATTTTGTCACTATAACAAGTACTTTAGAGAAGCTACTCAACAATAAGAGGTTTATTTTCCCTCAGTGTTTTAGAGGTGTACAATCCAAGATCATGTGAGACCTGTTGGTTCAGCAAATTGGTGAAGCCAGAGACAGTGGCAATGGCAGTGTGCTTGGAGTAAAGACCACATGTGAGCCAGGAAGCAGAGACAGACAGAGGCAGGGCCCAATTCAGCTTTAATATAACACTCTCAAGGAAATGACCTTCCAGGTGTATGGACCAAAAGACATAGGGACCCCATTAGGCCCACCTGCTAAGCATCATAGCTAGATCAAGTCTCCAACCTCCCCAAACCATTAACATATGGTTTTGGTGATTAAATGTCTGCATGAGTTTGGGAGCCAAATCCTGTTCAAATAATAACATTTTGCTTCCTCAATCATTATCCTCCCATACACCATATGATCATTTAACCCTGAAATAAGCCCAAAGTCCAAAGTGTCATTTGAAACCTGAGGCAAACTCCTTGAGCCTATAAAAATCCAAGTTACATATTTCTAAGATATCAATGGTAGAATAGGCACTGTGTAAACCATCCCATTCCAAAAGGAAATGAAAGGGAAATAGGAAGGAGGAATTTGGCTAAGGCAAGCCTGAAAACCAACAGGTGAAAACTAAAACCTCATGTTCCAAGTTGGGCATCCTAGGCACACTGTTGAAGGATGAGCTTTCAAGAGCTTGGGCAGCCCCTCCACTATGGTCATAGCCCATGCTTTGGTTCTTGCAGATTGAAATTTGTTTCTGCAGCTCCCCTACACACTGCCAGGGTAGAAACTCTTTGATGCAGCTCTGCTCCACATTTCTACTTGTCATTGCTCTGGGAGAGGCTCTCTGCAGTGGCTCTGCTCCTGCCACAGATCTGTGCCTGGGCATCCAGTTTGTCCAACACATCCTTTGAAATTCTTTAAGTCCTCTGTGCCTCTGCAGCTCTGTGGGTCTTTGTCCACATGGCTGCTCTCTGACCCTGCTTGCTGATGTCTGCAATTTTCCAATGCTTGTGTTACACACTCCTTGAAGCTTTCCCTGGCAGATAGTTCATGTTACCGATATCTCTGCTTTTCTGGGGTCTCTACCATGGCTTTACCTTCACAGCTTTATGAGGCATGACCCTGCCAGAGCCCCGTGCATGGGCTCCAGTCTTGTGACATAACTCTGCCTAGCCTTCCTTTCAAAGGCTTTCTTTTGAAATCTTATTGGAAGCCATCATGACCCCTTAACTCTTCTATACACCTGAAAAACCAGCATCATGTGGCCGAGGCTCAGGCATGCCACCAGCACAAGCCATACTTGAGCCAGGTCTGTGCTAGCCTCAGAACAGTTTTCCTGCCAGCCACAATCCACACCTGATCCTTGGTGAACAGGACACCTTAAGGGGCTCCATCCTGAAAGAATTCTGCTCTGGAAGATCTTTAAAATAAATTTGTACTACTATGCCTTTGATCAGCATGTGATGGGAGGAGTGGATTTGAAAATCTCTGAAATGCCTTTGAAGTTCTCCCATTGTCTTGCCTATTAACAACTACCTCCAAGTTACTTGTACTGATCTCTACAGCAAGTAGTTTTTCTACCACTCCCATATGAAATGAGATTATTATTATTATTGTTCTTTCAATGGTCAGGCTGTGAGTTTTTCAAATCTTTTTCCTTTGCTCCAAAAGTTTTTGCTCCTTATTCTTATTTATTTATTTGAGAGGCAGAGTTACAGAGAGAGAGACAGACACAGAGACAGAGACAGAGAGACAAAGAGAGAAAGGTCTTCCATATGCTGCTTCACTCCCCAAATGGCCACAATGGACGGAGCAGGCCCAATCCAAAGCCAGGAGCTTCTTCTGGGTTTCCCTTGCAGGTATAGGGGCCCAAGCACTTAGGCCATCTTCATTGTTCCTTTACTTACTGTTGAATCCCTAAAATTTCTTTATATATTCTTGACACAATTTCTTTGTCAGATATATTATTAGTAAATAGGTTCTTTCAGTCTATAGCTTATCTTTTCATTGTTTTAACACTGTCTTTTTCAGAGCAAAAGTTTGTTTTGATGAAGTTCACTTGATCAGATTTTTTACTGTATAGACTGTGCTTTTAGTGTGACATTTAAGAAATCTTGTTTAATCCAGTGTCATGAAGATTGTCTCATGTTTTTTTTTAAAGCTGTTAAAATCCATGCAGTTTTTTTTTAAAGATTTATTTATTTATTTGAAAGTAAGAGTTACACAGAGAGAGGAAAGGCAGAGAGAGAGAGAGAGGGAGAGAGAAAGAGAGAGAGAGAGAGTCAGAGAGTCAGAGAGAGAAAGAGAGATCTTCCATCCGCTGGTTTATTCCCCAATTGTCCATAGTGGCCGGAGCTGCGCCAGTCCGAAGCCAGGAGCCAGGAGCTTCTTCCGGGTCTCCCATGTGGGTGCAGAGGCCCAAGCACTTGGGATATCTTCCACTGCTTTCCTAAGCCATAGCAGAGAGCTGGATCGGAAGTAGATCAGCCGGGTCTCAAACCAGCGCCCATATGGGATGCCGGCGCTTCAGGCCTGGGTGTTAACCTGCTGTGCCACTGCATCGGCCACTTGTCTCATGTTTTTATCTAGGAATTTCATATTTTTGAGTTTTACATTTATATTATTATCTTTTTTGGAGTAAATGTATATAGTTTATCTATGGGTTAAGGTTCAGTTTTATCTATTTGTAGTACTATTTTTTGGAAAGACTTACTTTTTTGTTGAATTGTTTTTGTACCGTTGTCAAAAATCATTTGACTACATTTTTTGGTGGTCTATTTCTGGAGTGACTGTTCTGTTCCCTTGATATGAGTGTCTACTGATTTATGAATACCACAGTTTCTTGATGACTACAGCATTATAGGAAGAATGAAAGTTAGGTAGTATGTATACCTTTGTCTATCTTCTTTAAAGCTGCACCTACGCCAGGAGCTTCTTCCAGGTGTCCCATGTAGGTTCAGGGGACCAAGGACTGGGGCCATCTTCTCCTGCTTTCCCAGGCCATAGCAAAGAGCTGGATCAGAAGTAGAGCAGGTGGGAATTGAACTGGCGCTCATATGGGATGCCAGCACTGCAGGTGGCAACTTTACCCACTATGCCACAGAATTGTTGATTACTTCTTGACTTTCCCATATACACTTCATAATTCATTTTCTGCTGGTATATCCTTTGCAGTTCAGTTAACTCGAAATGAATTTGAAGAAAATTTACATCTTAACAAAATTTCTCTTCTAGGCAGCAAACATGGAATAGTTTATTTTATTTGTATTTTTCAGTCAGCATTTTTTACTTTTTAGCACTCCAATCCCAGACATATTTAGTCAGTATCAAACATTTCCTATATTTTCTGCTATCATAAATGGTATTAGTTTTTAAGTTTTCAAATATTCATTACTAGTACATAGAAATAAATAACTTTTAGTGTGTTGATATTGTACTGTGCAACTTTGCTGAATGTGCTTTTTAAATTATATGAGCTTTTTTTTTTTTTTTCAATAGATTCCTTGGCATTTTCCACATACACAGTAATGTCACATGTGAATATCAACAGTTTGATTTCTTATTTTCCAATGTGCATGCCTTTTGTATCTTCCTGTTGAAACGTTGAACTGGATAAGATTTGCCTTAAGATGTTGCACAGGAGTGTTTAAAGCACATATTTGTGCTGAGTACTAGAATTTCATTTTTAAGTGTGATGTTAGTTATGGAAATTTTTTGTGTATGTAGATGTTCTTCATTAGTTTATGGAAGTTTCCTTCTATTAATAGATGGCTGAGGATTGTCATAAAGTAATAAATTGATATTGGATTTTGTCAAGTATTTTTTAAAGTTTTTTATTTGAAAAGCAGAGTTAGAGAGAAGGAAATTCAGAAAGAGGTCTTCCACCCACTGGTCCATTCCCTAAATGCCTGCAACAGCCAGGGCTAGCTGGGCCAGGCCAAAACCAGGTGCCAGGTATCCATGTGTGTTGCAGGGACTCAACTACTTATGCCATCATCTGCTGCTTACCAAGTGCTTTAGCAGGGAGCTAGATCTTTAGCCGAATAGCTGGGACTCAAACCAACACTCCAATATGGTATTTCATTTTCCCAATTGACAACTTAACCCTCTTCACCACAAGGCCAGCCCCTAAATATTTTTCTATATTAAGATGATTGCAGATTTTTCTTATTCAGTGTGTTAATGTGGGTCAATGCTTTGAATTATTTTAACTGAGTTTTATTTATTCTATAACTGAAAATTCACAATATCCTGTGATCATCACCACTGTTTTGTCCTAGGCTACTTCCATCCTTCCAATAGAAACCTAATATCCCTTAAGCACTAACCCTTTCCCCATTCCCCCTCTGTTCGACCCTGCCCACATCCCTGTCAACCACTCCTCTGTCTCTATGGATCCCACTGTCCTGAATAATTCATAAGTAGAAATGTATAATATTTGGCTTTTGTCCCTGGCTTATTTCACTTAGGATAATGTTTTGTAGGTTAATCCATGTAACTTGTATAAGTATTACATGTTCATGGATTAAAAATCTTCTATTGTTTGAACATAGCACATTTTGTATGTTGACTCATCCATTTATTGATTGATTCTACTTTTTGGCTATCATGAATAATATTGCTGTAAACATTTGTATATAAGTTTTGGGTGGACCCATGTTTACATTTTGGGCAAATATATCTAGAGTGGACTGTCGGGATCATATCGTAATTCTGCTTAACTTGTTAAGGGAATGCCCAACTCTATACTGATGGTCATTGTATATTCCTGTAGTAATATATGAAGATTAAGATTTCTATATATCCTGATAATAGTTGTTATTTTCTGTTATTTCTACTATGTGTGAAGTGGGATCCCATTGTGGTTTTCATGTGCATTTCCCTAACAGCTAATGACATTGAACATCTTTTTATATTCTTATTGGCCATTAGTATATCCTTAGAGAAATGTTTATTCAAATCCTTTACCCAGCTTCTAATTGAGTTCTTTGCCTTGTTATTCAATTGTAAGTTATTTATATATTCTAAATAACAGATCCTTATCAGATACCTCATTTTCCAGTATTTTCTTCTATACTGTGGATTGTCTTTCACTTTGAGTTCATATATAAAAGTTTAGTTTTACGAAATTCAATTTATTTTTCTTTAGTTTCTTGTTTTTTGTGGCATTTATAAAAATCATTGCCAAGATGAAAGTCATATTTTTTCTTTGTTTAATTTTTCAATATGTGTTAGGTGTCCAACTTCATTCTTTTGCAAGTGCCTATACAAATGTTACAAATACATGTTAAAAAAATTATTCTTTGCTCATTGCATGGTCTTGTCACTCTTGTTGAAATTCAATTGCACATATATATGTGAGTTTATTTCTGGACTCTTATCTATTTACTTTATAGTTATTGAAATTGTGTGATTTGGGGCTGGCACTGTAGCTCACTTGGTTAATCCTCCGCCTGCAGCACCAGCATCCCATATGGGCGCCAGGTTCTAATCCCGGTTGCTCCTCTTCCAGTCCAGCTCTATGCTGTGGCCCAGGATAGCAGTGGAGGATGGCCCAAGTGCTTGGGCCCTGCACCCGAATGGGAGACCAGGAGGAAGCACCTGGCTCCTGGCTTCGGATCGGTGCAGTGCGCTGGCCGTAGCGGCCATTTGGGGAGTGAACCAATGGAAGGAAGACCTTTCTCTCTGTCTCTCTCTCACTGTTTATGACTCTACCTGTCAAATAAAAAAAAAAAAAAGAAAATGTGTGATTCTTGTACTTTTCTAATATTATTTTGACCTTTTGGGATACCTTATAATATAATAGTATCAGCTTATCCAAGGCAGATCGAAATTTGATTGGGACTTCGTTATATTTATAGATGTTTTTGAAAGTTGTCATCTTAACAATATTACATCTTCTAATGCATAAATATGAGCTATCCTATTTTTTTGGGACATCATTGTTTCAATCCAGTGGCTTCACAGTTATCAGTGCACATGTCCTGTATCTCCTTGGTTAAATTATAACTCTCCTGATACCATTATAAATGTAATTGTTTTCATTTTAAAGAAAATATTTATTTGAAAGGCAGAATCACAGAGAAAGAGAGACAGACAGAGAGAAAGCAAGATATTCCATCCACTGGTTCACTCCCCAAATGGCCACAACAGCTGGGGCTGGCCAGGCAGAAGCCAGGAGCTTCATCAGGGTCCTCCCACATGGGTACATGGGCCCAAGCACTTGGGCCATCTTCTGCTGCCTTCCCAGGTACATTAGGAGGGAGCTGGATCAGAAGAAGAAGCTGGGTGTCAAACCAGCACCCTTAAGGGATGTCACCATTTCAGGTTATGGCTTACCCCACCATGTCACAATGCTGGCCCTGGAATTGCTTTCTTAAGTTCCTTTTCATATTATTTTTTACTAGTGTGCAGAAATACATGTTCATCTTGTACCTTGCAACTTCTCTGAATTTATTGTTTATGTTTTTTATGAATTTGGCTTTTCTCTATATAGGATCATGTCACCTATATACAGAGTTTTATTTCTTTCTTTCCAATGTGTATACCTCTTATTTCTTGTCTAATTGACCTGCTTATAACTCCTGGTTAAGTGTTCAGTGGAATTGGTGAAAATTATACCTACTTGAACTTTTCCTAATTTGGGAGAAACCTTTCAATCCTTCTCTGAATTATGATGCTAGCTGTGGGATTTTCTTAGATTCCCTTTCTCAAATGTATAAATTCCCTCCTATTCCTAGTTTGTTAAATGATTTTATCCTAAAAATGTTTTGAATTTTCCAAATGCTTTTTCTGCATTAATGTGACTTTTCTGTTTTCCATTCTTCTATTGTTATTATTATATATTCATCTTATTAATTATAATATGTTAATATGTACACTGGTTTTCACATGTTGAAATAGCCTTGCATTCCTGGGATTAATCCACTTAGACTGTATAATTTAAATATGCTGCTGGATATGGTTTGCTAGTTTTTGAATGTTTTTTCATTTATATTTATAAAGGATTTTGGTACATAATATGGTATATATACATTGTGGAAGCTGAATGTCTGTTTCAAGCTGTCTTTTCCTCACTGGAGGAACCATAGGACCAGGACCAGGGGAACCTTTTCAGTTTTATACTCCCTCTGACTCTTCTAGTGTAACTTTTCAGCTTTTTATGGTCCATGAGAGATGTCTTAGTTTCAGCTGGTGTTCAGAGATTTTCATAAAAACATTATTGCCTGTGGATACTTGCTAGGTGGACTTTCTATGAATAAACTAAAGCTGGGGACCACCTCTTCTTATATCTTGCTGAGATCACTCCACTGTTCAGCTTTTTATTCAAAAACTGCTATTCCATTATTGCTTTGTGCACTCTATCAAAAATTATTTCCCAGAAATCTTCTTCCCACCCTACCCGTGCTCCTACCCTTCTTCTTCCTCCCTCTCCTATTCTCATTCTTATTTTTCACTGATCTATTTTCAATTAACTTTATACACATAAGGTTAACTGTATACTCAGTAAACAGTTCAATAAATAGTTTAAAAAATAAACCTATTCTTCAGCAGTGGAGACAAGGGCTGTTTAAAGTCATTGCATCTCAAAGTGTCAATTTCACTTCTATAGATTACCTTTTAGGTGCTCTATTAGTTATTACAGGTCAGGGAGAACACATGGTATTTATTTGGGACTGGCTTATTTCACTAAGTATGATATTTTCCATTTTCATACATTTTGCTGCAAATAACAGGATTTCATTTTTTTATGTTACCACTGTGTAGTTTTATGGTGTGCATATTCCATAATTTCTTTATCCAGTCTTCAGTTGACAGACATCTGCATTGATTTTATATCTTAGCAATTGTGAATTGAGCTGCAATAAACACTGGGGTACAGATAAATCTTTCAAATGCTGATTTCTTTTCCCTTGGGTAAATTCCCAGATGTGGAATGGCTGGGTCATATGGATGGTATATATTCAGATTTCTGAGGTATCTCTATACTGTCTTCCACAGTGGATGTACCAGTTTACATTCCCACCAACAGTGGATTAGGGTACCTTTTCCCCCACATCCTTGCCAGCATTTGTTGTTTGATTTCTTTATGAAAGCCATTCTAACTGTGGTGAGGTGAAACCTCATTGTGGTTTTGATTTGCATTTCCCTAATGGCTAGTAATACTGAGCATCTTTTCATTTGTCTGTTGACCATTTAGATTTCCTCTTTTGAATAATGTAGGAGTGTGGGTGGGAGGGTGGGTATGGTGAGAAGAATCATTATATTCCTAAAGTAGTACTTATGAAATGCATAAAGTTCATATTCCTTAAATAAAAGGTTTCTTTGGGAAAAAAAAATAGAGCTATCTCTGTTCTAGTCATCCTACTTCCTTCTGGAGGTTTATTTATTTATTTAAAAGCTAAAGTTACAGAGCAGGGGTAGGAGACAGAGAAGTCTTATCTGCCAGCTCATCCACCAAATTGCCATGAACACTGGAGCTGATCCAGTCCAAAGCCAGGAGCCAGGAGCATCCTCAGGGTCTCCCACACGGATACAGGTGCCCAAGTACCTGGGCTATCCTTTGCTGCCCTCCCAGGTAAATCAGCAGGGAGCTGAATCAGCAGTGGGGGAGCCATGAAGCAGCCAGTGCCCATAGGGGATGCTGACATTAGAAGCGGGTGACTGCAATGCCACAATGCTGGCCCCTCTTATTTCTTCTTTAGGGACTCCCATACTACAAACTGATTCCTTAAATGCATGTTTTGCAATTGCACTGTCTGTCTGACCATGTTTTCTTTTTTTCAATATTTTCCTTCATTTGTCCTGCCTTTCCTCACTTGAATTTATTACCTCTCTGCACTGTTTCATCTAGTCTGCATCTCAGGTAATTTTGTCTGTTTCTCCTATTTGTTATGTAATTTCAGTTATCTCCCTTTTCCCCACATCTGGATTTGGTTTTCTAACTTTTGGCCCAAGGAAATTTTCTTGCATCCTCAAGTGCTTGTTTGAGCATATTTATTTGCGTGGACTGTTGTAAACTTACAGTTTTTTCTGCTTCATGTTTGTTAGTGGAGAATTTTTATAAGTTGATATGGGTAAAATTTCATTACCTGCTGTTTTATAATGCCAATGTATGAACTTGCTGAGATTCCTTATGTACCTTTATGTTTGAGATGATTTACAGTTCATGCATTTACTCACCTGTCATTACAGCAAAGTCCCAGTACTTTTTTTTTTTTTCCTTTGCTATAATGGAGGTGGGAGGAAGGTTGTGACTTCTTCAATTTTATGCTTCTTTTTGTCTTGCAAAACCTAAAACCTCTTCTTCTGTTTCTTTTACTACTCTTTATAACCCATTTCCTATAGTGTTCTTTTATTTTCCTTTAGATTTTTTTTTCTCATTCAGAATCTGTGTATTCTGAAGAGTGCTATTTATTGTACATTTCATTTTAATGTGCTTGTAGCCCTTTAAATCACAAGTCCTTCAAGATTTCATCCCTAGAGGCAATGCTCTGATCTTCCCAGATAGTTTTCTAGTATTTTCAAGATTGTAATGTTCTTGGTCTTTTTGGCTGTTGATCCAGATCACCTATAGTTTCATCATTATACTTCCTCTTCTGTGTTCTCTACAGTTTTTCTTGATTTTCCTGGAAAAGAGGTCTTCTACAAAGCCTTCTGGTAGAAATGAGGTGTGGGGGTGTGTGTAAGATCATACACTTAGGGTCTAGCATTGTGGCGCAGTTGATAAAGCCGCCAGCTGAATTGCTAGCATCCCATGAGTGCTGGTTCAAGTCCCAGCTGCTCCATTTCTGATCTACCTCCCTGCTAATGTACCTGGAAAGGCAGCAGAAGATGGCCCAAATATTTGGGGCCCTTTAACCCAAGTATGAGACCTGGATGGTATTCCAGACTCCTATACTTGGCCTGGCAAACCTCAACCTTTGCAGCCATTTGGTGAGTGAACCAGCAATGGTAAATCAATCTCTCTTTCTTTCTCTCTCGCTCTCTCTTCTCTCTCTCTCTTTCTCTAATTCTGCTTTTTCAAATAACTAAATAAGTCTTTTTAAAAAGATAAAACATATACCTGGATTTGGTGATTTAATTCTTCTTTACTCATAGTTACTCTATTTTTAGTGTTCTTTATCTTCAAGTTATGAGTAAGTATGATTTGGCTTAATATTTCATCTTTCCCTCTGCAGTGTTTCATATTCTTCAGAGAGGAAATTTTGGGAAGTTACATTAATATTCAGCTGCCAATGTGTTTGTAAATCCAGGTATATTTGCTCAGCTTCTGACATAAATTACATTAAATTTAAATATCAATTTGAGGAATAATGTTATTTAACTCATTGATTCTTCCAATTTCTGTCCATTTTATTCATTCATATATATATATATAAAATCTCATCGATGGTCAGTTTTAATGTTCAGATCATGGATTTTTAAACTGAATGTATTGATAAAGAATTTTATTCTTCTGACAGTATTATGAATGGGATTGTTTTCCTAAATTTTTTTTGGCCTGTTCATTACTAGAATAGTTATATAATTGATTTTTGTATGTTGATCTTGGATTTCTACAACTTTGCTTAATTTTGTTACTAGTTCTAATAGTTTCTTGGTAAATTCCCTGAAATCTTTTCACAAAGAAGCCAATTACACATGTGAATAAATATTATTTTACTTCCATTTACAGACTGTATGCTTGTAATTTCTTTTTTTGCATGATCTTGCCTAGATCTTTGAAAGGAAGAGTTATAGAGAGAGAGGGAAACAAAGATCTGCCATCTACTCATTTGCTCCCCAGATAGCTGCAAGAGCTGGCACTGGGCTGAGCTGAAACCAGAAGCCAGAAGCTTCATCTGGGACTCCCTGGTGGGTGGAAGAGTTCCAAGCACTTAAGTCATCCTCCATTGCCTTTCCCAGGCCATTAGCAGGGAGTTGGGTCTGCAGTAGAATAGCACTAATATGGAATGCCGCCAGCATTGCAGGTGGTGGCTTTACCTGCTGTGCTGCAAAACTGGTCCCCCAATATGCACTTTTAAGATGTTAAAATCTGGGGCTGGCACTGTGGTGTAGCAGATAGTAGCCACCTGCAGTGCCAGCATCCCATGTGGGCACCAGTGCCTGTCCCTGCTGCTCTACTTCTGATCCAGCTCTCTTCTATGGCCTGGGAAAGCAGTAGTAGATGGCCCAAGTCCTTGGGTCCCTGAACCCATGTGAGACCTGGAAGAAGCTCCTGGCTATGAATGGGTGCAGCTCTAGCTGTTGTGGCCATCTGGGGAATGAACCAGCAGAAGGAAGACCTCTCTCTCTGCCTCTGCTTCTCTGTAACTCTGACTTTCAAGTAAACAAATAAAAGATGTTAAAATCAATGTCAAATTATACTGATTTAACTCCATTTTAAATATATAACAAATTTGCTACAATTTTCCCATCAAAATTTATGTTATTTAGTCACGCATTACATCTGCAGCTTTTATAAAATCAGCAACATAATGGCATCAGTTTATTTTATGGAAATGAAGAGAATAACAGGAAATAGGTCATTCACACATGCATACCATTTCTGATGCTCTTTATCTTATCAAGTGCATTCAAGTTATCCTCAAATGTGTTGCCTTTCATGCTGAAGTACTTCCCTTAGAATTTTTTGTAGGTAAAAACAGCAGTCACAAATGCTGTCAGTTTGCTTTGCTTGACAATATCTTTATTTTACCTTCATTTCAAAAGAACAGTTTCACTTCTTACCATGTTCTTGGGTGGCAGTTCTTGCTTTACCACTTTGATCATGGCATTCTACTGTCTCCTAGACTACATCATTTTAGATGAAAAAATTGGTTGAAAAGTATAGCAGTTTTCCTATGTTACATATTGTATTATTTTTCTCTGTTTTCAAGGTTTTCCTCTTTATCATTGGCTTTCCTCAATTGCTTTTTAAAATATTGTAAATCAAAATCGTAACTATGTTTATGGAGCACAATGGAATATTTTCATATATATATATATATATATATATACACACACACAACATGGAACTGTTAAATCAAGCTTATTAACATATCTATCACCTAACAAATTTTTGCATGGAAATATGTGAAATGCATACTGTAAGCAATTTTTGAAACACAATACCTTGTTATTAACTATACTTATCCTAATGTTCTTTAGTTCTCAAAATCTTATTCCTGTTCTATACCTGAAAGTTTGTATCCTTTGATCAGCATTTCCCCATTTGCTCTCCCTTTGGAGCTCTAGTAGCCACTGTTCTATTCTACTTCTGTTAGTTCACTGTTTTTAGTTACCACATGTGAGAGCATGTAATGTGTATCTTTCAGTACCTGGTTTATTTCATTTAGCATAATGTTCCCTAGGCTTATACATGTTGTCACAGACTTTCCTTCTTTCTTATGGCTGGATATTAGAACACTGTGTGTCTGTACCACATTTTCTTTAACATTCATCCACTAATGGACACTTAGGGTGGCTCCATATCCTGCCTATTATGAGTAATGCTGCAGTGAATGTAGGAATATAGATATATCTTTGACATGATTTTGGATATTTACCCAGAAGTAAAATGGCTGGATCATCTAGTAGTTTTATTTTTAATTTTTCTGTAGATGCAGCCAGCATTGTGGTGCAGTTGGTTAATTTTTCCATAGCTTCCATGTTTTCCATTATGATTGCTCCAATTTCCATGCCTCACAACAGTATGCTACAATTCCTTTTTCTCTACATGCTTTCCCATACTTGATAATGCTTGTATTTTTAGTTATGGCCATTCTAACAGGTATGAGATAATATCTTATTGTGGTTTTGATTTGCATTTCCCTATTAGTGATATTGACCATATTTTCATACATCCATCGGCCATTTCTATATCTGACAAATGAATATTCAAGTCTTTTCCTCATTTTAATGATTTTGTTTTCTCAGTATTGAGTTGCTTGATTTTCTTGTATGTTTTATTTATTTATTTATTTTAGAGGCAGACAGACAGAGGTCTTTTATTTGTTGGTTTACCCCCAAATGCCTGGAACAGTTGACACTGGGCTAGGCTGAAGCTAGAAGCCAGGAACTTAGTCTAAGTTTCCCACTTGAAAGAGACCCAAGTACTTGAGTTAGATGTGGGTATGGCTAGTGGTAGCACCGCAATACCTGCCCCTGGTGATATATTTTTAAAGTATTCCTGACCACAAGGTTTATCATCTGCTGCCTCCCAGGGTAAGCATCATTAGGAAGGTGGATCAAAAATGAAGGCAAATATTGATCCCAGGCACTCTGATATGTAATGCGTGCATCCCAAGTGGTAGCTTAACTTGCTGTCCCGCAAAGCCAGCACCTATATCTATTTTGAAATTTTCATCTGAGCAGTTGAAAAGACATGGTTGATTTCTGATAGATGATTTTGTTTGTTAGGAGAGGTCAAGGTTCTCTGTAAGTTCTTTTCATTTTGTTGGTATTTCATTTTGTGGGTATACAAAATTATCTATGTATTGAAAGATTAGTTATAATAATCTGGCTTCTTTTCCGGCTATCCTAGAAATCATTGGTAGTCTGTTTATTTTCCATGGAGTGATGGACAGTTGTATTTTTCTGGACTAGATGGATCCTCTAAGGCAAGGTGTACACTATTGGTATATTTTCACAGTCCTGCATACTTTATAAACTCAGATTTGTCCCAAATCTTTAGTTGATGTGTTGTTCAGAATGAACAAGGGAAGTGCCTAGAAAGGGCTAGTATATCCCTGAAATCCTATTCCTCGGGCTTGGGTAGGCCTAGATATCTAGTCCTGTAGTCACCAATACTACAATATGAGACAGTGCAAAACATTGTTGCTGTGGTAGTCTTACTGCCTGATGCCTCTTCTTCCAGTCACTGTTGATGCTGGATGGGGTATACAACTGATGAACAGGGTTGCAAAACTGCACTTGACCCTGAAACATGTCCAGAGGCTATGTCTATAGGCACTGGCTTGGGGATAGGGACCATCAGGATCTAATCAGTGTTGTGTTTCACCATCCTGGCACTGAGTTCCAAGATACATCTATGTTTTCTTGTTGACTGCCTGATGTTGGAGGAAGTGTGATAGAGGCAGCCCCTTGGCCGCTTGGGTAGGTTCTGGGACTATTACGCTTGGGTGTCACAGGCTTAACCCTCTACTAAATAAAGAATTCAGCAAATAGTAGTAAAACCACTGTTACTCAAAAGTATAGACAAGGGCTGTACATAATAATCAAATCTCAAAATGTCAGTTTTGTTCATATACATTATATTTTTTTGTACTCTGTATATTAGTTTCCAAAAATCAGTGACAACATATTTGTCTTTGTGGGATTGGCTTATTTCACTAAGCACAATGGTCTTCAATTGCATCCATTTTGGTGAGAAAGATGGTATTGTATTCTTTTGTTTGTTTTTATACCTGAGTAGTATTCCATCATGTGTATATACCACAATTTCTTTATCTAGTCATCAGTTGATGGACATCTTGGTTGATTCCATATCTTAGCTATTTTGAGTTGACCTGCTATAAACATGGGGGTACAGATAACTCTTTCATAGGCTGATTTCATTTCCTTTGGGTAAATTCCCAGGAGTAGAATCTCTGGGACATAAGATAGATCTATTTTCACATTTCTGAGGAATCTCCATACTGTCTTCCATAATTGGTGTACTACTTTACATTCCTACTAACAGTGTACTAAGGTTCTTTTTTCACCCACATCCTTGCCAGCGTGTTATTTTCTGATTTCTGTATGAGAGCCATTCTACCTGGAGTGAGGTGAAACCTCATTGTGGTTTTCATTTGCATTTCCCTGATGGCTAGTGATCCTGAGCATCTTTTCATGGTTCTATTTTCCATTTGCATTTCATTATTTGAAAAATACCTGTTCATATCCTTAGCCATTTCTTAACTGGATTGTTTGTTTTGTTGTTAAGTTTCTGGAGCTTGTTATATATATCTTGGATACTAATCCTTTTATTAGATGTATAGTTTGCAAATATTTTCTTCCATTCCATCAGTTGCCTCTTTGTTAAGTGTTTCCTTTGCTGTGCCAAAGCGTTTTAGTTTGATGTAATCCCACTTGTCTATTTTTGCCTTTATTGCCTGTGCTTCTTGGGTCGTATCCAAGAGGCCTTTGCCTGTGAGAGTGAAGTGAATTAAAAAATTTAGCACTCACTATGCCAATCATATACATTGCTTCCCAGCAACTTGTCTACCCACAAGTGGCAGTTTTCAAGGCAATGCCTTACATTTTACATAGTATTGTACAATTTACACATATTTGATCCTTTTCCTCCAGATGACATATAATTTTATTCCTACCTTGGTGCCGTGGATAAACACTGCTGGGCCCTCCTCAGCCATGGAAGCACACTCCCTCAGGTAATCACATACACTTATAAGCCCTCCTAGGTTGTTAAGCTAATTAATAAAACATACTTAGCTCTCTTCTTGCCAATTAGGAAGAGTCCTGTAGGCCTTGAGTCCCTCACATTCTATTTATATGTTGTATTGAGAAACTTAAAAATGAGAACACTGCATTTGATAAAATCTGGCACCTACTGAATTTTATTCTAAAACCTACATACTATGCAAAACCTCTTGAGGTTCCTCCCTTTGAAATATTTGTCATACCTCTCTGACATGATAACCCTAATAGTAACAGTTATTTTTTAAAAAGACCTATACATTTTGGAGAAAGATTAGCTTTTGGAAGTATTTCATCACTATATTTTATGAGTTTCACCTGTGATTTAACTTTTAATACTGCTGAAATAAATGAAACATTTGATGATTTTTGGGTTTTTTGGGATAATCCTAAGATAAATGCCATTTTATGAGATAGATACCTTTGCTACTTGGAGCTAATTTTAATGTTGAACTTTATTTTCATCTGCTCTTTTAGGTATAATTCGTTTGGGATATGAACATAACCTTTAGTAAATCATACAGTAAGCTTCATGTTGAAATGAGTCACACATTTGAGTAGTAATGTACCTTGAGAGAGAGGTGCCATATTGGCAATGTTGGGCTATTATCATGGCTGTACAGTATGACTAATCTGCCAACTAGAATGTGTGAGTATGCCCACTCTAGGCCTGGTTCCCAATCCTTATTTGGTCCCTGGGGATGGGGGAACAGAAGGCAGAGGGGGAACTAAGTACCCTCCATGGAGTAGGGTCCACTCCTGACGCTGCTGCTTTGGTTGATGTCCCATGAGGCCCAAGCACCCTGTCCTTGGAAAAATGGAACACTGCTCTGTAGATGCCTAAGCTATGCTCCCACTGGGGGTGTTGAGAGCACTAACACTGTTGTAGGCAGCTCCAATAGACAGTGCAGAGCCAATGAGATCTTCAAACACAGAGAATTTCTACAAAACCTCCATGTTGACACAGTATACCAACCAGTGTCTTCTGACCACATAAATGACTCTTCCACAGCCCTGTGAAACTGTCAACGAGTTCAATTTCTTGTCTCAGGTATGTGTTTAGTCACCACCATGGAACCCACAGCAACACCTAAAATGGCCCTGCCAGGGATATCAACAAATTTCTACTACGTTAAAGTCTACACTTAAGGGGCAGGTGTTGTGGTGTAGCAGCTTAAGCCACTGTGTGCAGCACTGGCATTCCATTTGGGCTGCTCCACTTCCCATCCAACTCTTTGCTAATGCACGTGGGAAAGCAGCAGAGGATGGCCCAAATTCTTGCTCTGCTGCCACTCATGTGGAAGACCAGGAAGAAGTTCTCCTCTCCTGGCCTTGGATTGGCCCACTCTGGCTGTTGCAGCCATCTGGGGAGTGAACCAGCTACACTTAAAACTTGTGTTTCACAAAACACGTTTCAGATGTCAACATCCGTGATGTACACACCCACAAAATAGTTCAGTACTGTTTCTTCATTGGAGACAATCATGGCAACTACTGGTTCTAAAGGCAACAGAGAATCAAAATTTTACATTGTAATTTGTTGATTGTACTGTGTTAACATTGGGATTTTGACCTATCCTTCCCAATGGATGCAAAACATTCTAGAAGAGGCATTCAGTATAGAAGCACGCGTGAACATAATGCTGTCATTTTACAAACTCTAAGGAGTACAGAAAGATTTAGATCTTGCAATTAAATTTTATTCATTACTAAACAATATTCTCTTCTTGAAAATAATATAAAAGATGTATACATATGAGAGTGTATCAAAAAAAATTCATGAAGTGGCTGGCAGTATGGCTTAGTGGGTAAAGCCGCCACGATCCCATATGGGTACTAGTTTGAATCCCAGTTGCTCCAATTCCGATCCAGCTCCCTGCTGGTGTGCCCAGGAAAGCAGGGGAGAATGACCCAAGTCCTTGGGCCCCTGCACCCATGTGGGTGACCTGATAGAAGCTACCGGCTGCTGGTTTCAGCCTAGCCCAGCCATGGCTATTGAAGCCATTGGGGGAGTAAACAAGCAAATGAAAGAGTCTTACTCTCTCTCCCTTTTCCTCACTCTGTGTAACTCTGCCTTTAATAAAATAAATCTTTTTTAAAAAATTCATGAAAAACGAATTAAAAGATAGAATGAGAGCATGAGAATAAGACAGGGAGAAACAGATCCTCCATGTGCTGGTTCATTGCACAAAAGGCTACAATGGCCAGGGCTGGGCCAGGCTGAAGCCAGGAACCATGAACTCCATTCAAATCTCCCATGTAGGTAGCAGGGGCCCGACCATATATTTTTATTAGTAACTTCTTTTGAACGTATAGATGATAGTTTTCTTCATTTCCTCTGTATAATTTTAACATTTAACATGATTAATACTTCAAGGATTTCAAAGATTTAATCTTTAGTATTAATACTGGTTTCACCGGAAAGCACCTCTAGAGATTGGACTATCTCCTCCTGTGAGGATAGCCTCACCGTTGGAAACTGTTTTAATTCCATTCACGCATTCATTTTCATTTTCTAGTTAGTGAATATTTAGGAAATCAAAGGTTATTTTCACTATCTAGAAATGTTTATTGGAGTATGAACACATTTAACTTAAAAATAAGCCTCTTGAGTGAGTTCCTGAACAGCACTTGGAACTCTGTGGTAAAACCTGTAGATGGATGCTCTTTACGAAGGCAGAGATTGTGGGGCTCCGCCAGGCTAGTAAACCTGCAGAATGAACACGCTGCATTTTCCTGTACTACGGATTTCACCCAAATATGTGGGGCACTCAGATGACAGTTCCAGTACTTGGATCCCTGCCACTGATCTGGGACACTCGGATCAAGCTCCGGGACCCTGCCTTCAGCCTGGCCCAGCCCCAGCTCTTGTGGCATTTAGGGGAGTAAATCAGCAGAAGCGACATCTCTCTTTCAAGTCAAAGGGAGAATAACTACATAAATAAAAACAAAAAAGGACTTGAACTACCAGACCATATTTCGTTTAGCATTGTTTAGGATTGGAAATAACCTACCACAATTTCTTTACCGAGCCCCAGGTCTCTCCTAGGAGCAATAAATTAAAAATGAGATCTATCTCTGTACCAAATTTTGTTGGTAGAAAGAAAATTGGGGAGGAATGTCCTGTAGAAGGGGTCACAGAACATTCAGAAAATATGAGATTACATCAAACTCAAAAGCTTCTGCCCAGCTAGCAATCGACAAAAGGAAAATTCAGCCCTATGTCTACTATGTGGTTAATCTCCAAATTATATGAGGAACTCCTAAAACTCCATAAGAAAAGAACAAAGAACTAAAAAAACCAGGACAATGGGCCTGCATTGTGGCGTGGGAGGTTAAGCCACAGCCAGCAGCACCAGCATCTCTTACGGGCGCCAGTTTGCTTCCCTGGCTGCTCCACTTTCAGATCCGGCTCCCTGCTGGTATGCCTGGGAAAGCGGTGGAACATGGCCCCCATACTCGGGCCCCTACACCCACGTGGGAGACCCAGAAGAAACTCCTGGCTCCTGGTTTCAGCCTGGCTATGCCCTGGTCTTTGCGGCCATTTGGGGAATGAACCAGTGGATGGAAGATCTCCACCTCCCCTCCTCTCTTTCTGAAAATTTTCGTTATTTCTTTGAAAGACATACAGAGCGGGGCCGATCCAAAGCCAGGAGCCAGGAGCTTCTTCCGGGTCTCCCACGTGGGAGCAGGGGCCCAGGCACTCGGGCCATCTTCCACTGCTTCCCCAGGCCACAGCAGAGAGCTGAATGAGGCCATAGCAGGGAGCTGCATCCGAAGTGGAGCAGCCGGGACTGGGACCGGCGCCCAGGTCGGGAAGTCGGCACTGCAGGCGGCAGCTTTCCTGGCTACTCCACAGCTTGGCCTCCCTGGCCTGAGTCTCAAAATTACTCAGAGACCTCCCGGCTTTCCTTTTGCGATCCCGCCGAAGGAAACTGCGAAGGACAGGACCGACATGCCCAGAGCTGAGCGGAGAACTAGCAAGGGTGCAGCCTCTCTTGTGTGTGAGGCTTCCGGGCTAGGAGGTTGGGAGCACTGCGCCTGGGGTGCAGTATGCAGTCACTGAGGCGTTGCTGCACCGAGCCCCTGGCCTCGCCGCAAACCTCGCGCATCACAGAAAGTGCGCTCCACAGCCCAGCGCCCACCCGGGCTTCCCGGGGACTGGGGTGCAGCTAAGGGATTTTCAGACAACATCGGGTGTGACCCGGCCAGAATGCCTGGGTCATCGCACGACCTTTTCCAGGCCCTCGTGAAGCGCCAATCCACAGGAGACAGGTTACAACAGCCTCGGCGGCGGCGGCGGCCTTGTCAGCTAGCCCAAGAACCCGGGAAACTCGCTCCAGCAACCGCCCTCCCCTCCGCGACCCCCAGCGCTTATGGCCAGCAGCCCTGAACTGGCTGACAGGGACCCGCAGTCGCCGAGATAGTGAGGTGGAGGAGAGGCAGGCTCTGCAACACACAGCAGCAAGAGCAGTCTGCGTGCTCACCTCTCCGGCGAGGCGATCCCGTGCCGGCTGGGCTTGCATTTCCACCGGATCCGAGTCAATGGCGCCGAGCTATTGCGGGAAACAGCCGCGAAGAAAGCCAACGTCCGCTCTGTGTCCCATAGAAGAATTTCCGCGCGCACGAGGCCCTGAGCGAAGCAAGGTTTATTTAAGTCAGAAACCTCGGCCACAGCAGCCGGGACGGGGGCGCCAAGAGCGGCAGCTCCGAGAGGCTGCTTGGAAGTGGAGTCTTCAACCTGGTTCACGGAGGGGTCACAGGGCGGGGACAAAACCCAGCAGGGGGCCGGAATTATAATCCTGTCTACCCTGCTCAGGATGGGGAAAAAAAATCAGAAGGGTGAGAGAGGTGGCTTCTTCCTTCTATTCTCATGTTAAAGCTAGACACTTAGAAGGGTGGGATGGGCACTTTTGTCTTTCTAAAGGTACCTTCTGGGGAGAGGCCTGCATCTCAAAGGGAGACTCTCCCTTTCCTCATTCCACCAGGGACGCGACCTAACTATTTATTAGCCCATCTGTCAAAACTGAAGTGTGGATTTCAGATTCTCTTTCCACAAAAAATAGCTAGGAGAGCCCGGGGCTTAGTAGGCTCAGCCAGCTCTGGCTGTTGCGGCCATTTTGGGGATGAACCAGTGGGTGGAAGATGTGCCTCTCCGTCTCTCCCTGCCTGTAACTCTGCTTCTCAAACAAATAAAATCTTTATATATATATATATATATATATATATATACACACACACACACACACACAAACATATGTGTGTGTATGTGTGCGCCAGTGCTGTGTCGTAGCACGTTAAGGCACCGCCACTGTGCAGGCATCTCCTATGGGCGGCGGTTTGTGTCCCACCTGCTCCCCTTCCGACTCAGCTCCCTGCTAATTGCCTGAAAGCAGTGGAAGATGGGCAAAGTGCCTGGCTCCCAGGACCAGCGTGGGAGACCCGGAAGAAGCTCCTGGTTCCTGGCTTTGGATTGGCTCAGCTCCCGCCGTTGTGGCCATTTGGGGAGTGAATCGGTGGATGAAGGACTTCTCTCTCTCTCTGTAACTCTGCTTCTGAAATAAATAAAATCCTTTAAAAAAACTGCTGGCACTGTGGTGTAGTAGGTTAAGCCTCTGCTTGCAGAGCAGGCATCCCATATGGGCACAGGTTCAAGTCCTGGCACTTCCCAACTAGCTCCCTGCTAATGCTCTGGGAAAGCAGTGGAACATGGCCCAAGTGCGTGGGCCCCTGTGCCCACGTGGGAGACCTGGAAGAAGCTGCTGGCTCCGGATTGCCCCAGCTGCAGCAATTGTGGCCCTTTGGGGAGTGAACCAGCAGATGGAAGACCTCTCCCTCTCTAACACTGCCACTTAAATAAATAAATAAATCTTTTTGTTTTCTATTTAGAAAATAGCTTCAGAAGGTGATAGATATTTTGCTTTTCTCTAGAAATTGTTTCCCTATGTCTGTGTCAAAATATCAACCTATATACTTTACAAGTGATAATAAAAAAGATATAAAAGCAAATGTCAAAATCTTAAACTTTACTTGGAAATAGAATAAATACACCCCTCCTTTTTAAAAAAATATATTGATTCCTTTATTTGAAAGGTAGAGTTACAGATAGAAAAGAAGAGACAGAGAGACAGAGAGAGAGAGATCTTTACTGCACTGGTTCTGTCCCCACACGGCCACAGTGGCCAGTACTGGGCCTATCTCATGGGTGCTGTGGCCTAAGTACCTGGGCCTCTTCTGCTGCTTTCCCAGGCACATTAGCTGGGAGCTGGATCAGAAGTGGAACTTGAACCAGCACCTACATGGGTCACCGGCCAAGCAGGAGGCAGTTCAACCTGATCCTCCACAACCCTGGTCCGAAAAACACTCCTTTCACATTTAAAAAAAAAAAAAAAAAAATTCGAGGTTTTCACCTGTGAAGTGATTGTCTTGCTAAAAGCTGAGTGTAGCCTAAAATAGCACAGACTGTTAGTAATATGAAGATGAGTTGATGAGAAACCGATAGTTGAACATGGAAAAGGATTTTTGAATAGTATATATCTATATACATAAAATTATGATTATTGATGTAAAGGGGGAAATGGAAAGATCTAACCCCCCCTCAAAAATTGTTTATTTAAGCGGGCCAGTGTTGTAGTGCAGTGGATTAAGCCAGCATTTAAGGTGCTGGCCTCCCATGTCAGAGCATCAGTTCAAGTCCTGGCTGCTCTGCTTCTGATCCAGCTCCTTGCTAACGTACCTGGGAAGGCAGCACAAGATGGCCCAAGTCCTTGAGCCCTTACCACCCTTGTGGGAAACCATGATGGAGTTCCTGGCTCCTGGCATCAGCCTGGCCCAGACCTGGCTCTTGTGGACGTTTGCAGAGTGAATCAGTGAATGAAAGCTTTCTCTCAATCTCTCTGTCACATCTTCTCTGACACTCTGCTTTCCTAATACGAATTCCATAAATACATATTTTGAAAGTTGTTTTATTATGGTAAGAGCACTTCGCATGATATTACCCTCTCAACAATTTTGTTGATGTACACTACATTGCTACTCACAATAGCCAATGAAAGATACATAGGTTTAGTGCTATGTGACAGGCCACTGGACTCATTTCCTTTCCCACCTTCAAAATGTAATGGTTGAAAATGTGAATAACTGCAAGTCTTGAAAAATATCTATGGCTAGCCAATGACATTTTTGAGGACCCAGAAAGCTGGATTGGAAACTACTAGATCCCAGACACTCCAATTTGGGATGCAGCAGGCATTACAAGAGGTAGCTTCAGCAGCTGTGCCATAGTGCCTGGTGCTTCCCATTCAAATGGACTCATAGTCAGTGTTTTTATCAGCTCATCCCCATGTCATTCACAGTGTAAGCTATTTGAGGCTTTGGTACAATCCCTATTTGAAAAGCGGGGTGGATTTGAAATTGAACTGACTACATACATTGGCTCGCAAAGTACCATAAGAGACAACTGTTTCATATGGACTTCACTAAGGTGTGTGGTTAATGGTTTATATGGCTTGTACGGCTTTATATGGCTTGTATGTTCAAATAACTATATTTTAAGAGATGTATTTATTTGAAAGGCCAAGTGACATAGAGACAGATGGGGAGAGAGAGACAGATGGAGAGACCTTCCATTCACTGGATCACTCCCCAAATGGTTGCAATGGCCAGGCCTGGGCCAGCCTGAAGCCTGGAACCTGGAACTCCATCTCGGTTTCCCACGTGGGTGGCAGGGGCCTAAGTATTTGCCCCATCCTCTGTGGCTTTCCCAGGCACATTAGCAGGGACCTAGATTGGAATTGGAGCAGAAGACAACCTAACAGGCTGCACCGCAACGTGGGCCCCAAGTAACTATATCTTGACCTTGGTTCTGCAAAACAACGTCATGAATCCAATGCAAACTATGAGTTTTAGAAAAACACCTCCTAGCACGATGATTGAACCTACTAAGCATGAGTCTGAACGACTAAATGTCAGCATTTTAATAAAACTTCATAGATAAGTTTGCTGTGCATCTTCTAATGAAAAGCACTGGCCTAGGAGGGGACACTAGATCAAATTTTTGAAACCAAGGTTGTAAAGGACAGAATTTCCTCCTTTTTATTTCTCTGTGTGTGTGTGTATGTGTGTGTGGTGATATCATACTTTCTTTATTCATCTGTTGACTGCATTTCTTTTTCGTTAGGACTTTATTGTCTTTTAAATATTTTATTATAAAAATACAACAGTGAATTTCTGTGAATGATGGGGGTTTTTAAAATTATTTTTATATTTATATTTGGAAATTTTAATTTTAGTTTTACAGATTTTAGTTTTTACAGATTCAATATTGTTCTTAGATACAATTTTTTAAACATTTTTAAAATTTTAAAAATTTATTTGAAAGAGTTACAGAGAGAGATGTCTTTCATCTACTGCTTCACTCCTCAAATGGCCACCACGACCTGGGGTGGCCCGGTCAAAACCAAGAGCCAGGAGCTTCTTCCGCGTCTCCCACGTGAGTGCAGGTACCATCCTCTGCGGCCTTCCCAGTCAGGCCTATTAGCAGGGAGCTGGATTGGAAGTAGAGCAGCCGGGACTGGAACCAGCGCCCATATGGCATGCCAGCGCTGCTGGCCAGGACTTTAACCTGCTACACCACAACACCAGCCCATCTTAGGTACAACTCTAAGAACATAATTCTATTCCCTTCATCTCTCCCTCCCTTCCACCCTCCATCCCTCTCCTTATCTTTAGTTTGTGAGACAGCATCTTTTAAATTTGCATTAGAGTAAGAAGGCTCTAGGTTTCACCAAGTACAAATTTTCACAGGTAAAAAGCAAAAAGACCCCGGTTTAGCGGGAATAGAGTCAAGGGCTATAAGTAAGAATTGAATGGGAAAATGTCCATTTCACCCATATGCAGAATTTTAAAGTAATCACAGATCACTAAAACTAGGGTAGTGTGCCATTCCTCTCCATTGGTTTGACAAAGCTATACAGCAGACTTTTACAACATCTATATTTGCAGCAGTACTGCTCAACACACAGGGGGTTGTGAATAGTGTTGCCATGAACATGGACATCCAAATGTCTCCTTGACAGACTGATTTCCTTTCATTTCCTTTGGATATATACCCAGGCATGGGATTGCCGGATGATGTGGCAGCTCTGTTTTCAGCTTTTCAGAAACCTCCATACTGTTTTCCACAATGGCAATGTCAATTTACATTCCTACCAACAGGGTGCAAGTGTTCCCTTTGTTCCCCCTTCTGGCCAAAACTTGTTATCCTTTCAAAAATCATAGCCATTCTAACAGCTGTGAGATGAACTCTCATTGTAGCGAAATATGGTGTCTCAGCTATTGGGGTTGATGACATGAAAGGGGAAACAGTAGACCCAATAATGAACCCCAGAGGTGTTCAGTTTCTAATCTCTTGAATTTGTGAGTGGTACTTCATGTGGCTCTTATGGCTTGAATGTACCCCCGAAAGCTTATGTTGGAATCTTCATGCCTAATCTAACAGTGTTGGGGTGTAGGACCCAACATGAGGCATTTAGATCAGGAGACCTCCACTCCCATGAGTGGATTCATGCTGATTACCAAAGGATTTGAGGCTGCAAGTTCCATGGCTTCACGTATCTCACCCCCAATTTGCCCTTCTGCCATGAAGTGATGTAGCCAAGAGGCCCTTGCCGGAAGGCAGCTGCTCTGCCTTGGGTATTTGTTTGGGTCTGCACTAGAGGCCCATGTGTTAAGGGCTTGGTCCCCAGAGTGGCTTAGCTGGGAGGACATGGAGCCACTAGGAAGTAGGGTTAGTGGCAGCCTCTTAGATCACTGAGGGTAGGCCTTTCTCAGAAGACAGTTTGACCTCCTGACTTCCTGTCTAGAGGGTCTATATAAAAGCCTAGGTTTGGGTCACCCATTCTCTCTGTGCTTTCTGGACTGCCGTGGGCTCTTCCTCCGCATGAGCTCCAGCATTGACATCTGCTTCCCTCCTCAGAGCTCAAACCAGTGGTGCTGCCCACTGGACTTGAAACTCCACAACTCTGAGCTTGTTAGTGAGCCCGTTCCGTTTGTAAAGCGAGTTGCCTCCAGGATTCTGTTGTGGTAAGGAAAAGCTGACTACTAAATGGGCCCCTCAATCTTGGACTTCCTAGTCTCCAGAATCATGAATCCATCAACGTGTCCATTACGAATTCCTGAGCCTGTGGTGTTTTGTTGTGGCAGCACAAAATGGAAGAAGAGACAGCGGAAGGGGTTTGGCACATAAGAATGTCGAGGTGGGGAGACTGCACTACATTACTCAAGGGGAGGCGGGGTGAATTCAGTCACAAGTGTCCTTAGGAGAGGCAAGCCAGGGGGAGTTTTATTAAAGAGGAGAAGATAGATAATGCAGGGGCTGAGGCAAGATGGGTTGGAAGACACAGGAAGAGGGGAGTTAAGGCATGCAAGGAATGTGGCTCCAGGGCATGGAACAAACAAAGCCAACAGCTCCTTCCCTGGAGCTCCAGAGAGAGTGGCCCTGTCAGCACTTCCCTCAGTAACCAGTGAACTGATTTCAGACTTCTGACCTACACAAGTGAAAGAGAAAAAGTGAGTTTGGTTTGAGCCGCTGATTGTGGTAATGTTATTACAACAGCTCTTGAAAACAAACACACACAAATAACCTTTCACAGTCTTTGAAAAACAAACAATACTCTAAGAAAATTTTGCCATGGTCACAGAAAATAAGCTTTATTCTCTTGGTTGCCACCTGACAAGTGGATTCAACAGGACCCATGATCACGTTTTTGAAAATCCTATGAATAAACTCCTTAAAGATGAACCAGATTTGTCGACGTCTTACACAAATGTTTGTTGCTTTGCAGATTTTCTTTCTGAAAACCTGTAACTTCCTATGTGCATTTAGATGTTTTCCCTTCAGCATGTGCTTCCCCATTCTGGAACAAGTAATTTACTTCAAGTTAGAAACATCCTGGTTTTTTTGTCTTTTTTCTTTTAAGATCGATTTTATTTATTTGAAAGGCAGAGTTTTGGAAAGTGAAGGGTGGGCTGGTGCAGAGGAGTAGTGGGTCAGGCAGCTGCCTGCGGTTCCGGCATCCCATATGGTGCCAGTTCTAGTCCAGGCTGCTCCACTTCCGATCCAGCTCTCTGCTATGGCCTGGGAAAGCAGTAGAAGATGGCCCAAGTCCTTGGGCCCCTGCACCCGCATGGAAGACCCAGAAGAAGCTCCTGCCTCCTGGCTTCAGATCGGCCCAGCTCTAGACATTGTGGTCACTTGGGGAGTGAACCAGCGGTTGGAAGACCTCTCTCTGTCTCTACCCCTCTCTGTAACTGTGCCTTTCAAATACATAAGTACATCTTTTAAAAAAAAAAAAAAAAGGAAAGGAAAGAAAGAGAAGGAAAGACACTGACTGGTAGGGGGAGATCTTTCATCTGCTGGTCAGTCCCCAAATGGTCACAATGTCTGGGGCTGGGCCACAACAAACCCAGGAACTTGAAACTCCATCTATATCTCCCATGTGGGTAGCAGGGGCCCAAGTATGTGGGCCAGACTTTTGGTTACACTATCTTATTTTATTCTGAGCTAGTTTAACATACATATACCCAATCTCATGACAAACCTTGGAGGCAGGCCCTCTAATTTACACACTTTCTGTGGTTCTTTGCCTCAGTTAGTGATTTGGTCTGTGATAAGCCAGCTGGTGGTGCTTTGCTTTGCAGGGCCTGTATTAGACAAACCCGATGATGGATGGGCCTTACCATTTGCCATGTCTGTTTGAAATGAAGGGTTACTTGGAGTGTTTGGGGCTGCCACATTGCAAACCAGTGAAAGAATCCACACTGGCCAATAGTAAGGAGACCAGAAGTTGACAGAATGGTGTGGAGTTGCATTTGGAAACCTTTCTTTGTCATTTCGGGGTGCTGCTGGTGGTGTGTGTATGCAAGGTCAGACTCAGGTGGCTCCCCTATCAGGTGAGCAACAGGAGACAATCTATGGTTAATGGACCCTAGGACATCGTGCACCTGCGGCCCTTATAGGATGGGGGCAAGATAATGTTTGTAAAGATAGGAGGAGGCATTATTCATTAGTCTCATATATAATGAATCCTTATATACATGGTGGTAAGACATGTGGCCCTTTAAATGTAGGGAAAGGTGAAAGAAAAGGGTGATTTTTTTTTTTTACTTATTTAATTTATTTGAAAGAGTTACAGAGGGAGGTAGAGACAAAGAGAGGGGGCTCTACCATCCATTGGTTTACTCCCCAAATAGCCGCTACAGCTGGAGCTGAGCTGATCTAAAGCCAGGAGACAGGAGCTTCTTTGGGATCTCCCTTGTGGGTGCAGGGGCCCATGTACTTGGTCCATTCTCTGCTGTTTTCCCAGGCACACCACCAGGAAGCTGGGTCGGGAATGGAGGGGCCAGGACGTGAGTCAGTATCCACATGGGACACCCAGCATCACAGACAGCAGCTTAACCCATTATGCCACAGTGCCATCAAACCAAACTCATCTTTCAAGTTCTTTAAACTTTTAATTGTAAGCATTTCCGTGAACTTTTTGAAGCACTCTCAACTACATAGTGTAAAACTTCCGGGTTGGCGTTGTGGCACAGATGGTAACGTTGCTGCCTGTGACACTGGAACCCGCACGAGCACTGGTTCATGTCCCAGCTACTCAACTTCTGATCCAGCACCCTGCTAATGCCCCTGAAAGCAGCAGAAGATGGCCCAAATGCTTGGGCCTGTGCACGAGCATGGGAGAACCAGATGAAGCCTGAGGCTCCTGGCTTTGGCCCAGCCCAGTCCCGGCCATTGCTGCCATTTGGGGAGTAAACCAGGGCATGGAGGACCTCTCTCTGTCTCTTCTCTCTGTCTCTCTGTCTTAACTCTGACTTCCAAAGAAAAAAACAAAAACAAACCAAACAGACTTTCCACCTTAACCGTTCTGAAGTTTACAGTTCAGTAGTGTCAAGTGTAAGGCATAAGAGCAGGATAGAGAGGAGACAAGAGAAAAATTCAGAGCCAGAACAGGTTAATTAAAAAGGGAAAATAAGCCTGAGAGGAGTAATTCGGCTTGTTCTTAGGGCGAACGTGTGGCAGAGAGCAAGAATTCAGTTAGGAGCTGGTTTGGTTTAGCAGAAGCCAGCTGAGTGCCATGAAGGAGAGGGTGTTGCTGAGCTGGCTTGCGGGGTCAAAGGTCAGGGGGAAGTCGAGCTGGGGGAGGGGAAAAGCAGGGGGAAAGGTCAGATGAAGGTATTTGGAGGAGCTAGCAGGGGATGAACTTCAGCGGGGAGCTCCAGAGGGGGTTGAACTGTACTCCTGGTGAAGATGCTGGGAGGGAGGTTGATGGGACAGTGAAGGATTGGAGTATTGTATAAACGTAGTTAATAAGGTAGCATCAGCATTTCAGAGGATCATGCTTGTGTTGAAAGAAACTCTGCTGTGAGCAAACTGCTAGGAAACAGAATCTTTCCTGAGAGGTAAAGTAAATCGGTGCAAGAAACGTCAGTGTAACCTTAACACAAGAAATTGCCCAGGCCAGCATTGTGACCCAGCAGGTTGCGCTGCCTTCTGCTATGCCAGCATCCCATAAGAGCAGCAGATCAAGGCCTGGCTGTCCACTTCTGAGCCAGCTCCTTGCTGTTGTCCCAGGGAAAGCAGTGGAAGATGGCCCAAGATGGCCTCTGACACCCGTGGGGGAGAACCAGATGGAGTTCCAGACTCCATCCCTGGCCATTGCAGCCATGTGAAGAGTAAAACAGCAGCTGGACGATGTCTCTCTCTTTGTAAATCTGCCCTTCAAATAAATAAAGAAGCGTTTCAATAGAAAAGGTCACAGCGGCAGGGGCCAGCACTGTGGCACAGCGAGCCAAGCTGCTGTCTGCAATGCCAGCACCCATGTCAGAGCACCTCTTCAGCTCCTGTTTGCTGTACTTCTGATAGAGCTCCGTGCTAATGTGTCTGGAAAATCAGCAAAGGGTGGCCCTGGTACTTGTGTCCCTGCCATTCACGTGCGAGACCCAGATGTGGCTCTGGGCTCCTGGCTGCGGCCTGGCCCAGCCATGGCCACTGCAGTCATTTGAGGAGTGAACCAGTGGATGAAAGATCTAGCATGTGCGCTCTTTCCCTCTCTTTCACTGACCCCCACAATTAAATAAATATAGTTTTTAGAAGTGTAAAATTGCCACAGCGACCACAACTTTCAGGATTCACTGTCCTGATATGTGAACAGTCATCAACAGCGACGAACAACCCTCCACCAGCAACAAGATGCTGACCCTCAGAAGTATCAGATGATCATTAGCATTTTGCAAAAAGATGTATTTATTTACAACAGTATACTGGTAGTGCAGCTTCTATGTGCACTGGGTAGCATATATTTAGGGTGATTCACTTAATTGTGATAATCGCTTTATCACAGTGGTCTGGAACTGAACCTACAGTGTCTCTGAGGAGTGTCTGTACAGGATTTTTGTATTTTCTCCTGTTGTGTAATGGGTAGCTCTAAAACCTGGTGATGTAAAGCAAGGATTTATAATCTCACATTTTGGGGGGTTAGGACTTGGGGAAATGGAGCTGGTAGTTTGGGTCAGGGATTCTCAGGAATGGAGAAGCCTGGGTATCAGATAGGACTGCAGTCATTTGAAGGCTGCACTGGGTTGTGGAATTTGCTTCTAACCTTCTCCCTCACAGTGATGATGGTGGGGTTCGCCCATCATTGCTATGAGCATCTCAGAATGTGGCTGTTGGGTTTTCAGAGTGACTCATCCAACAGAAGAGCCATGAGCGAACTGCTCATGGAATTTTGGCCTAGTCTTTGGATCAAGTATTTTCACTCCCCTTTTTTCCTTTCTTTACAATTGAGAGACTTAATGCAACCGCATTCCACCACTTAAAGGATGGAGCATGGCTCTAGCACTGTGGCGTAGCCAGTTCACAGCCTGTAGCACTGGCATCTCAGATAGGCACCGGTTCAAGTCCCAGCTGCTGCACTTCTGAGGCAGTTCCCTGGGAAAGCAGCAGAGGATGAGCAAAGTGCTTGGGCACCCGCACCCACATGGGAGACCCGGAAGAAACTCCTGGTGCCTGGCTTCAGTCTGGCCCAGCTCTGGCAGTTGAGGCCATTTGGAGAGTGAACCAGCAGATGGAAGATCACTCTCTCTCTGTCTCTCACTCTCTCTCTGTCTCTCCCTCTCTCTCTGTCTCTCCCTCTCTCTCTGTAACTCTGCCTTTCCAATAAACAAGTAAATAAAATTAAAAAAAAAAAAAAAGGATGAAGTGTGAGGTGCAGGTATTGTGCAGTAGCGAGATTAGCCACCACTTGCAAAATAGGAATCCCATACTGGAGAACTAATTCCAGTCCCTACTGCTCCAGCTTCCTGCTCATGTACCTGGGAAAGCAGAAGAAGATGGTCCAAGTACTTGGGCCCTTGCCATCCATGTGCATAGAATCAGATAGAGTTCTTGGCTCCTGGTTTCCCGCCTGGCCCAGCCCCAGCCATTGTGGTCATCTGGGGACTGAACCAGTGATGGAACATCTCTCTGTATCTGTCTCTCTCTCTGTAGTTCTGCCTTTCAAATAAAATTTAAAAAAAAAAAAAAAAACACCTTTTAAAACATAGAGGGACTGTGAGATAATTAGCTTGTGAATTTGTAAAAGTATTTTTAAAGCCACGATGGGAACGATACCTGGAAAATTGAGTAATAAACTCAGGCTTGCCCCTCCATAAAAGCAATGGACACAACTCTCCGAGTCAACATGTGGGGATCCAGAATTGCAAAGTTCCAGGCATGGATATTTAAAGCAATAGCTAATTCTCAATTAAAAGAGCAAATTCTCTGGAATTTTACTTCAAATCTCCAGATCCTGGCTGGATACTCACCCTGCAAATAGCAGCCCACATACGATTGAGTGATGGGAAAATAAAAGACCTTATTTGCAAATAGGTGTGATTATTCTGCCTTTTACCTTTAGAGACTATTTGGACTTTCTTTCAAAACATTCATCTTGGCCGGCGCCGCGACTCACTAGGCTCTAATCCTCCGCCTGCGGCGCCAGTGCTCCGGGTTCTAGTCCCGGTTGGGATGCCGGTTCTGCCCCGGTTGCTCCTCTTCCAATCCAGCTCTCTGCTGTGGCCCGGGAAGGCAGTGGAGGATGGCCCAAGTGTTGGGCCCTGCACCCGCATGGGAGACCAGGAGGAAGCACCTGGCTTCGGATCGGCACAGCGCACTGGCCGTAGCGGCCATTTGAGGGGTGAATCAATAGAAGGGGAGACCTTTCTCTCTGTCTCTCTCTCTCACTGTCTAACTCTGCCTGTCCAAAAAAAAAAAAAAAGAAAGAAAGAAAATTTCATCTTCCTTTTGTCTACATCAACTTGTCCTCATAATAAAGATAATTCAGGAGGCATTTGTTGCAAATGTACATGCTCTCTGGTTTGCGGGCATCTAAAGTAGTAACAGTTGCAGCTTAGACTAGCAAATCAGTGTGATTGGCAAGGACAGGAAATAGATCTTAAATGACCAGGATCTGTTGCTCAAGACAACGGGAGAATGACATCAGATGCCAATGGCAATAGGCCTGTGGGGCCTCAGCAAACCCTGCTAACTAGGCCTCGCATCTTGGGCCATGCTTGGCACAGTTCAGTGCCTTAGTCCTCAGCAACCCTGTGTGGTGTGGGCTGCACCCAGCAGAGCCTTGGGAATATGACCTAGATGTCAAAGGAGGAGGCCTCCCAGCAGAGCATGGGCTTGGGACCCCAGCCCTGGAGATCCGTGAGGCCCAGACACGCAGCCATTGCAGCCAGGCCAGAGAAACGCATGGGCATATGTCCACCAGGAAGCATGGTGGCCCAGACCCTGCCCTGCTAGCTGCACGGGCATGACTGCTTCTCCAGTGTGTTTGTAAGGTGAGACCTCAAAGGGCTTAGAAGTCAGAGCATCAAGCCAAAAAGAGCTACTTGTCAGCCTCAAGGTTTAATGGAAGTTGCCCCATGGGAACTTGGACTTGCTCCAGACCTCCTTTTGAAAACAAGCAGACAAGAAGCAAAAGGATTCATTCATTTATTTGAAAGGCAGAAATACAGAGAGAGAGAGACAGAGAGATCGTCCATCCGCTGATTTACTCCCCAAAAGGCCACAACGGCCAGAGTGTACAATCCTTGCTTGGACTAACGGGTTTGTTGCAGATGCACTCTGTGTGACGGTTTTGTTATGAGAGATGAAAGAGAGCATAACCATGATTCAGTTTATTGTTAATAAATAACTTGATATCTAATGTAGAAGTTACAACATTTTAAATTATTTCCAATTATATAATGAATGATAGCCATCTACATTTCGAGTGAGAAAGGTTCTAAGGTCAAATTGGCTAGCTCTTCCCTTGTGTGTCATTCTCGTCGGTGAAACTGAAAAGTGTGTGGTCTCCCAGCTTTCTGATTCCGCATATAAAGAGCTTGCCAGTTGACACTTCATCATACCAAGTAAAATCTGACGACACTGGGGTAGGCATTGTGGCACAGCAGATAAGCCACTGCTTGGGCCGCTGGCATGCTATAGGAGCTCAGGTTCAAGTCCTGACAGCTCCACTTCTGATCCCCTGCCTGCTAATGCACCTGGGAAAGCAGCTGTGGGTGGCCCAAGTCCTCGAGTCCCTGCCACCTCTGTGGGAGACCTGGATGAGGTTAAGGTTCCTGGTTGTGGCCTGGCCCAAAGCGCCTGTTGCAGCCATCTGGAGAGAGAACCAGCGGCTGAAAGATTCTGCCTCTCTCTCTCTCCCTCCCTCTTTCTCTCCCTCTTTCCCCCTCTATGTGTAACTCAGCGTTTCAACTAAATACGTAAATCCTTTTTAAAAAGGAGCAAACCAGAAAATCAACAGTATTTGTTTGATCTACAAAAGAGAGAACACAGCAAACCACTGCTCCCAATTTGATAGATGGACAGGCAAATAAAGGGAACTGTAGCTTACAAGAGCAGAGAGTCACCAGTGGAAGCTGCCATGGCAACCACTGCCATGGAATTGACCTGGAATTGACTCTTTGCTGACTACTCTCAAAGAAAAGCAACACAAATCCCAGTCGTCCCAGGGGAGCCCAGCCGCACATAATACTGTGTGATTTACACCTGTAAGCTCAACCAGGTAGCCACAGCAAACATGGCAGAAAAATCTTTTCCTGCTCCAAGCTGGGGGAGAGGAAAAGGGACCATTTTGAACAGGAGCAGAGCTCTGTTTTCCTTCAAGCAAGGCCTGGCAGCAAGAGGAACTAGTTCTGCACGGCCAAATCTGCTATTACAGTCTATGACTTAAATATGGTTTGTCCCCAACAGTATTCATATCGAGGCTTCATGCCTCAATGAGGTGTCTCTTTAAGGGGGATATATCGTCGGGCCCTAATGGGAGTTGTTCAGATTGTGAGAGGGAAGCCTCCATGCGTAGATTACTGCAGCATCAAGGGAGAGAGGTCTCACTCCTGGGAATGGACTCGTTAGCGCCAGAGCAGGTCAGTACAGGCGAGCCTGGAGACTCCTGGCTCCCTCACACCTGGGCTGCTCTTGCACACGCACCCACTTCCCTTCCACTATCTGTGGCACATGCAGCAGCCCAAGGATCTGAGCAGGATCCAGCCCTACGCTCTTGGGCTCCCAGAACCATGAGCCAATACAAACCTCTCTCTTTCCTAAACTACCCAGGTGCGAAGGCTCTGCCACACAATGGAAAACAGACTAGGACAGCATCAGTTCTTAACCAACCTCAGGGAAGTGAAGTGTCTCATTGCAGGGACCCCCAGGCTTCCAGATGGGAGATGGGAAGCACACAGCTCTAGTCCACTCTACCCATGCGGCTTCACCTGGGAAGGGGGGAGAACACCAAGAAGCACTTGTAATCTTCTTAATCCACGGGCAGAGGCTCGATAAAAGACACACGGCTACCCATCATCTGCTGCTTTCCAAGGCACATTAGCAGGGAGGTGGATGGGAACTGGAGGAGCTGAGACTTGAACCGATGCCCAAAAGGAATGCCGGTGTTGCACGAGGCAGCTTAACCCGCGGGGCAACAGTGCTGGCCACAGCTATAGCTATTTAATACTCAGGACTGCAACATCGACTCTTTCCTCAATGATCAGGATGCCAGCCTCTCCTATTTTTTCTGCTTGCTACACCCCACGTGTGACCAAATTAAATCTCGTTCTATACAAAATTATTCATACCTAAGTAATCTGTAATCTGTAGTAACATGAGGACATAGATGAAATGTGTGACACAGACACAAATTCACTCACACAGGTAGATCCTATTGCTTCTGTTCCTCATTCTCCAGACAACCCCGCCTGACACAGATATGCAGCTGAGCCGGGTTCTTCACTGATCTTAACAGCCTTAAGCAGCAATTTCAAGCAGAAATAAAGAAAAATGGGAAAAACAAGTGGATGTTAGGAAAAGGAGGGTGATGGAGAGAGAGAGAGAGAGAGAGAGAGGGAGAGATTTTCCATCTGCTGATTCACTATCCAACTGGTCACAGCAGCTGGGGCTGGGTCAGGCCAAGGCCACGAGCCTGGAACTCCCATGTGGGTGTCCCACGTGGGTGGCAGGGCCCAAGCACTTGGGCCATCAAAAGCGGCCTTCCCGGGCCAATTAGCAGAAAGCTGAATCTGAAGCAGAGCAGCTGGGACTTGAACTAGTGCCCAAATAGATGCCAGTGTTGCAGGAATCAGCTTAGCTCACTTTACCTCAAGACTATCCCTGGGGCTGGCGCTGTGGCATAGCAGGTAAAGCCGCCGCCGCCGCCGCCTACAGTGGCGGCATGCCATATGGGCGCTGGTTCGAGTCCCAGCTACTCCACTTCCTATGCAACTCTCTGCTATAGCCTGGGAAAGCAGTAGAGGATGGCCCGAATCCTTGGGCCCCTGCAAAACTTTTATTAGACAGAAAAGAAACTCTTATTAGATTGGCGACAGAGAAAGCGTCTGGCCCGAGAGGAGACCGGGTGGTGTGCCCGAGTGGGACACTGGCTTTGAGGAAGTGTCCCGGGTCTTTAAGGCATTACTGTTGGCTCATTGTGTCATCCTATTGGGGGTGCCCATCGGACAGGGGGTATCGCATGTGTATGTTGATTGGCTTGGGGCTCAAGGAGATAGCGGGGGTCTCCTGGAGACTGTCTGTCTCCTTAGGGGTTCGGCCCCCTCCTCTGTTAGCTCTGGGTGGAAAATTACAACAAACTTGAGGGCATGGTTTAAAACCGCAAGGTCACACAAGGTAGCCAGGGTCTCTTGGAGCCCGTCCGACTCTCCCGAGACGGCTCAGCCCCTTCCCTGCCAGCTCTGAGTGAAAGATCGCCCTCACCCTGAAGGTGTGCTTGAAAGCTGCAAGGTCACACAGGCAGCACAAGAAGCTATTCGTGCGGGAGATGCCAGGTGGCCTGGAGACAGGCTTTCCAGCCACAGCTGGCAGCCTGCTGGGAAGGACATTCCATGTATGTCTGAAGGGGCCCAAGACTCCCAGCCCCACTGGCCGGCCTCATGAAGCCAGGAACCAGGAGCTTCTTCTGATCTCCCACGCGGGTGCCTGGGCCCAAGCACTTGGGCCATAGCAGAGAGCTGGATCAGAAAAGGAGCTTTCGGGACTGCAACCATCGCCCAGATAGGATGCCAGTGCGCCAAGTGGAGGCTTAGCCTGATACACCACAGCTCTGTCCCCAGATGCTTTTCTTGTCTAAGAAACTGGCATTTCGTCCATCGGACCCCGCTTCAAATTTACATCCGGAATCACTAGCCCAGGAGAAAGCTTGGAAACCTCCACTACCTCTGCCATCCTCCTTGTCTTATGTCCCAGTCACAAAAGCCTTTTACATTTTAGAAGGGTTTGGGGCTGGCACTGTGGCACAGCGGGTTAAAGTCCTGGCCGACAGTGCCGGCATCCCATGTGGGCGCCGGTTCTAGTCCCGACTGCTCCACTTCCGATCCAGCTCTCTGCTGTGGCCTGGGAAAACAGTAGAGGATGGCCCGAGTGCTTGGGCCCCTGCACTCATGTGGGAAGAAGCTCCTGGCTCCTGGCTTCAGATTTGCACAGCTCCGGCCGTTGCGGCCTCTGGGGAGTGAACCAGCAGATGGAAGACCTCTCTCTGTCTCTACCTCTCTCTGTAACTCTGTCTTTCAAACAAGTAAAATAAATCTTTAAAAAGAAATACAAGGTTTTGATAGTTTCTGTTTTGCTCAGCCAGCAGGCAGCAAACAGGGAAAGAATTTCTGGCCCGTAGCCACCAATCTGTGTGGCTTGAATAAGCCCCTGAGAGCTGCCGCCGCCGCCGCCCATCACCCCTGTTCTTCAGGGCGGTAGCAAGGGACACCGCACGCCTCAGGGGCTGACACAAGCCTCAGCCATTTTAGCTCCTTGCCTCAAAGCAGAGAAACTTCCTCCAGGGACTCTTCAAGAGACCAGCTCAGCCTCACGCCCTGTATTCTTCTCCACCCCACCCTCCGCATTCCTTTCCACCTGACTGGCCTGCAGAGAGGAAGGCTGAAAAGCCCCAGAAAAGCTAGCTCAGCCCCACCCCCGCCTCATGGCCTTTCCCTGGCTTCTGTTAGATACTCCTAACCTGTGACTCCGTTCTTGCTCCCCCCAGGTGTTCGGTCTGTGTGCCCACCGGCAGTCGGCTAGCTCTGCACATTTATTTTTACCTTGAATAAATCCGTTTGGACTGTGAGTTGGCATGCTGTCTCTTCTCTGTTCTGCCCCTGTTTCCGGACAATGACACCATCCCAATACCAGGCACTGGTATTGTGAGATGTGGGTGACACTACACTGGCTGACTAGAGCTCGGGGGGGGGGGGGGGGGGGGGGGTTACCCTTCTGAGGAGCAGGACTTCTTTCCCCTGCCTTGTAAATTGCTCTGTCAAAATGAATGGAAGCCCTGCCAGCCCATCTAAATGTTTCCAGGATTGTTCAGCAAAAATCAAAGTGTCAAATTTTTATCCACCCCTCCAATCAAATGATTCTAATCGCAGATTTCATGTCTTATATGTTTAAAAAATTCACATTTTAAAAGGCAAAGTATAAGAATTAATTTTTCTCATATGTACGTAAATATACTGACATTCAACTTTCCACACTATTAAACTTGAAAACCTAACTTCCCAAGGATTCATTCATTTATTTAAAAGGCAGAGTAATAGCGAGAGAGGGAGACACAGATGGGAGAGAGAGATCTTCCATCTGCTGGGTCCCTCCCCAAATGGCCACAACATTTGTGGCTAGGCCACGCTGAAGCCAGGAGTCAGGAACTGCATCCTGAGCTCCCACGTGGTGGCAGGGGTCCAAGTATTTGGGCCATCCTCAGCTGCCTTCCCAAACTCATGAGCAGAGAGCTGGATGGGAGGCCGAACAGCCGGGCCTCAAACCAGCACTCTGATATAGGATGCTGGCATGACCAGCAGAGGCTTAACCCACTGTGACACAAGGCTGACTCTGAAATAACAAGTTTGTAGGTAATGTATAGAAACACCCAATATTTAAGCCATCTGTAATTAAATGCATGTACATGTTAATAAAATAAACAATGATAAGGGCAGGTGTCACTTAATAGTAGATGAAAATCAGATGACATTTTGATGTTTGTGTCTGAAAGAGGCACATTGACAAAGTCATGCCTTCCAACTGATACCTCCATTTCTTATTCCACTGTCTTTAAAAAAAAAAATTTATTAATTAGAGAGGCAGAGGCAGAGAGAGAGAGGTCTTCATGTGCTAGATCACTCCCCAGATGCTGGGGCTTCACCGATTCGAAGCCGGGAGCTTCCTCTGGGTCTCCCACATGGGTGCAGGGGCCCAAGGATTGGGCCATCTTCTACTGCCTCCCCAGGCCACAGCAGAGAGCTAGATCCAAAGTGGAGCAGCGGGGACTCGAACCGGTGACCCTACGGGATGCTGGCACTGCAGGCACGGCCTTCCCCGCTAAGGCACAGTGCGGGCACCTCCACTGTCTAAATGATTGTTTAACAGTTTATTTATTCTGGGGCACAAACTTACATTGCTTTTAATAAATTCTCCGAGTCCACAGAACGATGACGATTTCCCATGAAATCTTATTTTCTTTTGAAGCCTCTATAACTTAATACGTTTATACAAAAGTAAGGACGTAAAATACAGTTTGTCTTCTTCAGTTATTTTCCTTAAGGAATGAGGATGTAACTATCTATGCTTATCTTGTCTCTGTGTGGGGACTGATATGGATGCACTGAGACCAAACTTAAAGTTTACTCATCTTTATTGCTGAACGTCAGCTGACAACATTAGGGAGCAATAGACACGAGTACAAACATAGACCTGGAGTCAGGGCAATTGCTGCTGCTCTGAGAACTCCGAAGTTGCACTTGGATGTTAACAGAGAGTACCTCTGACACTCAACAGACAGACAAGCACAGAAGATGTGATCATTTAAGCTAGAACTTTAGAGTCTCCTTGGCTTTGTGTAGCCCACATCATGACTGTAGTATATATATCACTTCAGCTGTGAGCTTCTCTCTTCAAAGTATCAAGAGCAAAACGGGGGCTGAAAACACCTGAGAATAATGGCCACTTGTTGACGCTGTTACATGGAAAGAGAAAGTCATCCTATGTTTAGTGTTTTAGGTGAGAATCATAGAGATTTCAGCAGATAAAAATATGTTTGTATTGAAACCAACTTTTATTTTCAATATATTCAACTTACAGCCCGCGTGACGTTTTCCGCTTGTAGTATGGCCATTTCTTTTGTAAATCCACCTTGCTCATTAGCAAGCTTTATTTGCCTCTCCTTCAGGCACTTGATACTCTAAAACAAAAAGCACAGTTCAGTATTAAACCCCCTCTTTCCATCTCACATTACAAACATGTACAATTACATTTATAAAGCAGCACATGTTAACATTCAAATGATGCTGAAATAAAAAATACTCTTAATGTTTTACATGAAGGCCAAAATACTCACTAAAGAAAAATAGAGGGGCTGGCGCATGGCTCACTTGGTTAATCCTCTGCCTGCGGCGCCGGCATCCCACACGGGCGCCGGGTTCTAGTCCTGGTTGCTCCTCTTCCAGTCCAACTCTCTGCTGTGGCCCGGGAAGGCAGTGGAGGATGGCCCAAGTGCTTGGGCCCTGCACCCGCATGGGAGACCAGGAGGAAGCACCTGGCTCCTGGCTTCGGATCGGCGCAGCGCACCGGCCGCAGCAGCCGTTTGGGGGGTAAACCAACAGAGGGAAGACCTTTCTCTCTGTCTCTCTGTCTCTCTCTCTCACTGTCTAACTCTATCTGTCAAATAAAAAAATAAATAAATTTAAAAAAAGAAAAATAGAAATGTGCGATATAATTTAACAGGAGGCAAAATACTTCTCTGGAAACAATAGACAATGAACGTTTAAGGTCCAAGATGGGGAAAAGGGAAAAAAAAGTATGTTCCTTTGCAATAAATGCAGTACTGTTGACATCCATTAATAAGCTTTCAAAACAGTAGGTGTTGGTGTGATTCCTGTCTCTCTGCCTCCTGGCTCACCACACCATCCCCGCCCTGCATGTGTTCTGCATTCCACTGCCCTCATCCCATGCCAGGCTGGCTAATGGGGCCACCGGATCCTGGACTGTGAACCCACAAAGGTGTCAAGTGTTTTCTTCACGTGTGGCTCCTCTCAGGCATTTTGGCTAAAGTAATGAAAGCTGACTAATACAGCATTTATCTGAAACACACAGCTAATATCACACTCAGTAGGGAAAAAAACCATTCGCCTTACGATTAGGAACAAGATACCTGCTTATACCACCACTATTCAGCATGGTAGGGGATGTTCTATCGGGAGCAATAAGGCAAGAAAAAAATTAAAGGCATCCAAAAAAAACGAAAGAAACAAGAGTTGTAAACCCATTTATTATGATTAATGGTCAAAGTAATGAAATTTCCTGGGAATGAAATGACCCATCATATAATGACTTTGAGTTATGAAAAATAAAACTGTGGTTTAAATCTTCACTCTTCACACAACGAACAATGAGGCAGTGCATACTGTGAAAGACTCCATGTCTCAAGTGCTATGGAGGGATTGAAAATGAATGTGGCATCTTCTCAATATTCCCATGCCATGAGCAAACATAAGGAGATTCGAGACAGAGCATGTCTTAAAGGAATGAAGGGCAACTTGCCTAGGTGTGGAGCTGAAAGTGGAGACTAATGCCTACTTCGCTGACAAAGGGACAGGATTTTAATACATAAAACAAGAAAGAGTTGAGAGGATTCTAGCGGAAGATCCACAGAGAGCATGGAGAGATGGTGGAGTTGCTTCAGAGGAAGCTATCAACCTGGAAGGGTGGGAGTAAAGAAAGAACGCAGCAAAGGAAGCTCTAATTGTCACCATGCTGTAATTTATGGGTGTGGGGAATGATTAAAGATCTAAAATTTTAGAAGGGGAAGCTACCAACAGTTTTAGAAGAGGGAAGGGCCATGTTTGAGGAACCTCATAATGCACTGGAGAAGAGAGAACACAGAAAAGAATTTAACAGAACAGGTCAAAAATAAAGAGGCCCTAGGGCAGCAGCAGCGGGAACTGAAATGAAAGCAGTATTGCAGAGGCCCTGGTGATAAGTGGATGAGAAGGAAAAGGACATGCCAGCAAGGAAATGATAGTAAACTTCCTACCGTAAGTGGTCGTGTCCGCACTGGCATCTAGAAAGCTCATTTCTCAGACCACTGTCTCAATTAATAAAGGGCTCTCAGGGAGCATCAGAACAACATGTTCGCTATGAGGAGACACATTGAAAAATAACTGTCTGTGAGGCCTGCGTGTGGTGCTGTGGGTTAGGCCCAGCTCCTCTGCTTCTGACCCAGCTCTCTGTTAATGCCCCTGGGAAGGCAACAGAAGGTGGCCCAATTACTTCAGCCCCTGCCACCCATGTGGGAGAACAGGAGTTCCTGGCTCCTGGCTTCACCCTGGCCCAGACCTGGCTGCGGTGGCCCTCTGGGGAGGGAACCACCATTTGAAAGATCTCTCTCTCTCTCTTTCCCTATCTCTCTATATGCAGATGTGTGTATCTCCCCCTGCCAGCTTTGAACAAAATAAGAAATCGTTTTAAAAGAGAAGTGTACATGTGTGTAAATGCTTTAGAAGTATTTAGTGAATGAATGTTAGGCTTTTTGGATATGTTTGAGAGAGAGCATGCCCAACCACAGCTTGACTCCCCAAAGAAACAGAACGGCAGAGCAAGAAGGAATACCTGTAACGGTGTTTCTTCTAACTACCCCAATTAGTTTAGAAGAGTGCAATTTTAAGAATAATTTGAACAAGATTGGCTTAAAAACAAAACCATCAAAAATAAAAAAACGGGGCCGGTGCTGTGGCGTGGTGGTAAGCCGCCACCTGTGATGCTGGCATCCCACACGAGATCCCAGGAAAGCTTTGGAAGATGGTGCAAGTCCGCAGGCACCTGCACCCATGTGGGAGACCAGGAAGAACTCCTAGCTTTGGCCTGGCCCGGTCCTGGCTGTTGTGGCCATTTGTGCAGTGAACCAGTGGGAGGAGGATCTCTCTCTCTCTCTCGCTCTCTCTCCCTTCTCCCTTTCTTAGTCTCTCCCTCTCTCCCTGCAACTCTACCTCTGAAATAAATAAATAACTCTGAAGGAAAGAAAAAAGGGGATGCACAGCATTCCGTTGAACCCAAAGAAGTGTATCTGTGCGTGAAGGAAAGGGCGGTGTCACTCAGGACAATTTGCTAAGGTGTGGACAACACAGTAGAAAATTCTCAAATCGCAAACAGTCAGAACCGGCTCTTTCATCCTGTTCTATGTATCTGGGCTCTGTCTTCTGAGTGTAAGTTGACATATGAAGCAACTTATACCCATTTCAATATTACCAAAAGCAAATAGGCTGCGGCATACTCGGAAAATAAATTTGAAGGTGAAAGAGACACTCATTAATTAAAATTGAGCACTTTTTGAGAAACATTGGCATTAGAAAGGCAAGTACACCTCAAGAAGCCATGTACAGACTTCCTGCTTTCATCGCTGATGTGGACAACCATCACCATCAGTTAATTGCCAACAAAGTACCAGTTTCTCGGTAAAATCGCCACGTTACGTTTTCCTGCTGTGAATGGCACCCCCAACAACGATTAGCACTTTTATTTTCATGGGACCGATGCTGGTATACTTAAATTGTTCCAGTGGAAGTTTTGAAATAAAAACAGTATACATATGAAGAATACATTATGTTACCAAATATCACAGACCTGTAAGAAATTCCCATACAACGTTTTTAGTTCTTTCAGTCTCTTGGTACGAAGCTTTATAGCCTGTTGAGAAACCTTTTGTTGCAGTTCAAGTATTTTCTGAAAACATAAAAACAGTACTGGTGTGGGAACAGTTTGGATAAAATATACAATTTACAAAAAGTCACTCGGGTTCTACTTAAAGGGAACAGTGTTAAAATAAGCACTGAAAATATGTTCTCCTTTAGCAAATACTCTGACCAAGTTTACATAATTGGTGTTCAACACTGATATACAAAAACTGCAGTACTCCTACCTTCTGTTCGTTGGATATGAAATTTACTTAATATTTTTAAAATCTTGTCAATGCATTCAGAATCCACACACACGATCCCACCGATGATGATCTTTCTGTTTCTCCACCAGTGATCTCGACACATCCCTGACTTCAGCTACCCATTTACACAGACACACACTGGACTTTGTCATTCCCAAGATGTGTAACAGCTACGTGATATTAAAAATATCAAACACTGTATGGAGGCTCCATGTATCACATACCATTCCCAACCATTTTAAATAATCTTATGATATAGGAAGGCATCTACTGTTTAAAACAAACTCTAGGATGTTTTATTATTATGACCCCAATATGCTTGAGGCAATTGAGACACAGAGATCGTTTGTCTTTGGCTACATAGCTGGCAACAGTCAAACCAGAGTTGGATCCCAAACAGTATGGTTCCAGAGTCCGGGCCCCTGCCCACTGTACTATGCTGTTTCCACATCTTTCCCGAGCTCTAATCTCTCCCTTTGTTAGTCACTCCCTTCTGTGCTATAGCTCAGTACTCTGTCAAGACATAAAATCCTCCCAATGCCACACTTTTCCCTGACCAACAGTCCCACCCCCACGTTCACACTTTCTTCAGATCCAGCTTAAATTCCACGACCCGTCGTCACACTTCCATCCTCGCTTAAATGCCCTACCCCTCTCTTTTGACATGCTTGGCGAAACCCCAGTCCTGGACAATCCAATTCTCCAGCTGCCCTGACACATCCATGCCGACTCATCTCGCTTCAGTCCATGATCGCCACGTCACAAACCTACATTAGACCCATAATGCTGCTTGGCATTCGTATTCCCCTTGTCTGTTTACTGGCCCACTCTCAGTAAACAATGCCACACCTACTCCTCTGCCCCACAGACAACTCTCGCTTCTCCACATCCTTATTCCTACCTTTCCCCCTTTCTTCCTCGCTAAAGAAACAGCAGCGATCTAAAGAGGACATCCAGTCTTGCACTGCTACCGCTTTCACCCACCTTTGTCCATCTCAACTCATATACTCTACTTTCCCTCCTGTTTCAATGCACCAACCGTACTTCTGGGTGAAGGTCAGCTTTCCCACCGGCCCACTAGATCCCAACATTCCTCCCGGACACCAACCTGCACTTCTTAGGACACAAAAGGCCTCTAAATGCTGACTCTTCCTTACTTGGCCTATCTATCAGCAACATGGAATGAGACTGGTCCTCTCGCCTTCCAAAAGGCATCCTTTGCTTGGTTTCCCCTGGTTATCTTTTCACCTGTTTGGCCACTCATTCTCAGGCGTCTTTCCTCATCCCCTTAAGCTGCAGGACTTCAACGTATGGTGCAGGCCTGTCCTATTCTGGTTGACAGTAATCAGCCCCAAGCCACGTGGCCAATGAGGGGAATGGAAAAGAGGCTCAGTTTCAAGGCTCTAAGACATGTCTGGACTTTCCCTTCCTACTTGACCCTCGACTGCAGTCAGTTCATCGTAAAGTCAAGCTTGATACTAACAGCCATATTGCTTTCATGTTGCTTCGTTTTCTGCATATTTCCATCCCACTCCTCAAGCGCGTCCAGAAACTGCTGAGAATAACGAAGATAAAATGCCTGCCTGTAAAACAGAATAATAGGCAACATTATACTTCATAACAATTGCAAAAGGTAAAACGTGTTCGCAGCTGCAAGCCTCTGATGGGAAATCGGAAAGTAAATCGATGATTTAATTTCATTCCTAGACTATGTGTTCCTTACTGGCTCTGAGAGAAGCTATATCACATGGCTTAGTTCTTAAAAAAAAAAAAAAAAAAAAAAAAAAAAAAACAACTAAAGATGATTTAAGGATTATAAATTATCCCCAAGAAATTTATTGCAAAGAGATTTTTTTCATGTGTTTTTTTTTTTTTTTGTATATGACTAAAGGATTTAGTTGTAAGTGGTGTCATTCAGGATATTGCATCCATTCATCCTCTAGACGTCTAAACAGGAATATTTCGAATTTTTTTCCTACCTTGGCACATTAAGGACTTTATGCAAACGAAGAGTGAAACATATTCAGGTAAACATACAAAGTATTGAGATTAAACTTTTCTATACAATTGAATATAGTATCAGAAGAGTAATGGCTTAAGACATTTTTCTTTCATTCGGCCAGCATATTCCTGGAATGAATACAAATTTTGTTACATTAAGAAAATTCAGGGGTCAGCTCTGAGGCGTAGTGGGTTAGGCTACGCCTTCAGTGCCGGGGTGCCGGTTCCAGTCTTGGCTGCTCCACTTCCGGTCCAGCTCTCTGCTATGGCCAGAGAAAGCAGTAGAAGATGGCTCAAGTCCTTGGGCCCTTGCACTCAGGTGGGAGACCCAGAAGAAGCTCCTGGCACCTGGCTTAAGCCTGATCCAGCCCTGGCCATTGGGGCCACTTGTGACAGAACCAGCACAATGGAAGATCTCTCTCCCTCTCTGTCTTTCCCTCTCTGTCACTCTGCCTCCCAAATAGAAATCCCAAAATAAATCTTTGAAAAAAAGAACACATTCAAATGTAACTTGAAAGAACAAGAAGGTCGTTTTTATGGTCCTCTAGAGTCTCTGTCTGGATTCACTTATGGTCTGGGGTTACAGAACTAAAGTAAGAGAGTATTTTGAAAAGTTCATGGAATGTTGAATTAAAAGATGTTTATTTTGGTACAAAGAGTTTTTTAGATAGGTTTTTCATACTATGCACTTTACAGACTTTTTGAAAACTCCCCATATGCAGAGAATTTTAGGTTTTCCACCCAAATAAATTGATCCTTTTAATTCCATTTTCTACTAACTTTGTGAAGCACCCTTGGATTTCCTGAGAGGAAACTCAAGCCAAATATATGTTTCTATTCAACCTCAGATAAGCGGATCAGAGTTTCTTAAGTAATTGGTATCCACGCATACCATGAAATGATACAAAGGCTCTGGATTTGAAATGTTAACAGACTTACCTTTGCTCTGTCCTGGTCTTCCAAGAATCCACAATTATCCGCTCAATGTTTCTGAGAGAAGCATTGACACTCCTTCTGAATAGCTGTTTCTTCTTATATATGACCCTTTTAATCCTCCCTATATTGAAAGTACATGCTCATTAAAATTTATCATGGAAAACTATTTTCTGCCCATATAATCAAGTCACCATGGACAACGTGGTTGGGCAGTACTGAAAAGACACTTAGCATTAACAAGTAGGCATCACTGCAAAAACCAAGACGAACTGCTTCCTTTTTTTCCTGTGAAAACTTTCAGTTATTAGTACTCCATTTCAAAATTTGCTGTCTGCACATCACTGCTTTACTTAGGACGAAAACACAGCTAAGAAACAAAAGTTACCATTTTTCAAATAGTACGAAAATGCTGTCAAAGGACCCTTTGACATTATCATAGCTATTTTTCAATCCATTTGCAAAATAACCCCCAACTCAAAGGACACATTTGGAGGGATTACTGGTAGTGGTAGAACTCATTACATACAGTGGAAATGTATTTTAATTCAACTGTGTCTAGATAGGTACAAGCAATGTTGTCAAAAAACAAAACAAAAAAAAAAAAAGGAAAAGAATTGTTAACATGTGAGACTTTTAATTAAACTTGACTAAGATAAAGACCGCCGGTACTTTATGAAAATAAAAAATTCATCCAACAACACCTTTTTGATACTTACGTGGAAGTTTTTTAGACTTGTATCATACTCACCAAAAAAACAGGTGCACTGTATAAAGTTTTCGGTAGGTCAAATAATTCTTTGCTAAGCATCCGACTCTACAAATTTGCCAGTAATCACGATGGAGCTGCACTATTATACAGGTGTTTTATAAATCCACTTTGCTATCTCGATAATCAATTTATAAGACAGTTCATCAATCAAGCCAGCTGTCACCACCAAATAGAGCAAAGCTTTCAAAACGTACCTGCTTATAGGAATCATAGAGAAATCGACACTTGAGCCTGTTGACAGTTCATCCTTTAACAAGCTACTTTTACTGAGAGCCGACTTATCCACTCAAAACATGCCAGCAAAGTTGTATTTCGTTCTCCACTGCGGCTTATTAATATAAATATACAAACTACAAGGGGCTATTTCCGAAGCTTCCATTCGCACTACCCCCCTTCAAATACAGGAAATGGGAAAGTCATAGGAAATGATGAAAATGCTAAACCAGAAAACCGATATCAAAAACTGCTCTGATACTCGGTGACCCAAAGAGCAATTAGTCATATCGGTTCATTCCCATTTGCTCCTCATACTCCATCGTGTACTGAATGCACACACGCACGAAATAAAAGCACCATCCTGCCCTCACCACTGTTAGTTCCACGCTCATTGTTCACATCTAGAATGAAAACTAGTAAGAAAAGGTATGAGCAGAATCACGCTAAATACTTACAGACCACGCTGCTCACTAGAACAAGGCATTAGATAACCATGTTGTAGTCCATTGATTAGCAGTTCTTGTTACAAAAGTTACGTGGTACAAAACATTTTCCCTAACTACAACTATCTCCTAAAGCACACATACCTTCATAGCTTTCCAGCATATTCTGGAGCTGGTTCCTGTGAAGAAATTACATCAGTTTTCTAATAAAACGTATTTAAAATATCAAGCTTGTTCTTGTTTTGGAATACATATCTTAAGCTAAGTGCGGTACACACAAGACATGTTATGTGAGCCAAAGTCTATTTTAAAGATGCTATCCGCAGACAAAAAAAAATTACTTTAAAGGTACTACCTCGTGTCTTCACTAATTATCGCTGCAAATGGGTGATTCTGGTGATTATACAGTCTTGGGTTGTTTTCTGCATTGAAAATACAAATACAAATGAGAAACATTTCTTAAAAAGAAAACTGTCTCGATCACTTATCCTGGAGAAAGAGCTTCATTGTGGACTTCCTTGGGCTCTTTGCCATCAAGTTCTTAAAGTGGATGTAAACGTGGAATCGTTTCTTTAAAAGATTTATTTGTTTGTTGGGGGGGGGGTGGTTGTCTTCCATCTGCTGGTTCACTCCCCAAAGGGCCCCAATGCCTGGAGCTTCTTGTGGATCTCGCTCGCAAGCGCAGAGGCCCAAGGACCTGGGCCATGCTCCACTGCCTTCCCAGGGCACAGCAGAGAGCTGGATCCGACGTGGAGCAGCCCGACCCGAGCCTGCGCCCACGTGGGATACCGGCACTGCAGGGCAGCGGCATTATTCGCTACACCACAGCACCGGTCCCCATGGAATCACTAATATACAGGTCAGAGAAAATTTGATCAGCGACCGAGATCATTTTATGGAGGCATTTTCTCAAGCGCTTTGAGGTCCAAGTCATGCAGAACCACAAGCTAGAGGTCAGGTATTTTGGAAATGAAGACTGCATGCCTACAGAAAGGCAGCAGTGTGACCCTCTGTAACCCTTCGATGGAGTGGGAGCATCAACTGGAGCGCTGAAAGCACAGGATGCCCTCTAGAAACATAGTGCGGGGTGGGAGGTTGGGGGCAGTCCTGTGGGGCAGCAGGTTAAGCCGCTGCCTGGGGCACGGGCATCCCATAGGGGTGACCCACTTGCGATCCAGCTCCCTAAGCAGCGGAGGATGGCCCAGGTGTTTGGACCTCTGCACCCACATCGGGGCCCCTGATGGAGTTCCAGGCTCCTGGCCCAGCCCTGGCCGCGGGGGCCATCTGGGGAGTGAAACAGCAGGTGGAAGATCTCTCTCTCTCTCTCTCTCTCTCTCTCTCTCTCTGTCTCACCCATCTCTCTCTGTAACTCTGCCTTTCAACTAAGTAAATAAAATCTTGAAGGAAAAAGAAAGGAAGGAAGCCGGAGAGGGTGGGAGGGAGGGAGCCTGGAGGGAGGGAAGGAAACACTCAAACTCGGGTTTTCAGCCTCTGAAAAGTCATGGAGCCCAGAGCGATGAACCAAGGACCGATGCTACTCGCGTGCTCCAGCTGCCATGAGATGAGTTAGCCCCTTCCCTCGGGCAGGCACCTTCTTCCAGGCCCCTCTCCGACCGGAACGTTTTTACCTGGGCGCCCCATGTCAGGGGGTGCCATACGCTGCGCCTCAGGCGGAGCCTTGGCACCCGTCTTGATGCGCCTGACTGTCGCGGGCGGCATGTCTTCGCACGCTCCGGATGACTCCTGAACCTTGTGAGCGCAAAGACACTCTAAAGAAGTGGGGACGAGTTAAACAAGAGTCAGTGAGCGCGTTTCTCCAGGTTCTAGACCAGTGCGGCTGCAGCGCCCATAGAAGAGACACGGAAGAGAAGGGCAGCGGCGCGGCGCGGTAGGCGCGTCCCAGTCCGGCCCGACCCGACCCGGCCCGGCTCGGCCGGACCCTCCCGGCCCGACCCGGCCCCAGCGCTGGCTGCAGACCTCACACCTGTCCCGCACACCCGCACTGGAGTCCCCTCTGCCGGGTTCCTGCTGCTCTGGCGGAAAGAAAGCTCAGCTCTGCCCCTCAGTCCCCACGTGGCCCCGTGCTGGCCCACAGGACCCATCATGGAATGACACAGTCACTTTCCCGGACAGCTCGATGGGAAAGAACTACTCGGCGCCCGTCCTGGGCAGTCTAGCCAGGGGACTGCACACCCGCGGTCCCGGACGCCCCCTAAGCGCTTGAGGTGACTGCCCTGCGACCCGACCTGATCGACCTGATCGGCGTCCTGACAGGAGGGACAGCCACGGACAGCCCCGATGTCCCCTTTCCCACATACCCCGTGCGGAACCCCCTCAGTGCCTGGGGAGCCTCTAGATCTGCCTCCTGATCCCCGTCGGGCCCACCCTCAAGGGTTCCTTCCCCTCAGCGCCGAGCCTCCTCCGTCCTGGTCCTCAGCGGACGCCTCGAGGATTTTACCTCAGAGGGCAGCCAGGACCCTCCCCGCCTTCCACACCCTCGGCCCCCCAGGCCACAGAGCGACGCTGCCCCCCGCTTCGGGTGCCCAACTCTGGTGCCTCACCTGAGGACTCCCCTCCCTCAACCCCTCACAAGACCTCCGCACGCGAGGCTCTGAGGGTTGAGCGACGCTGCCAGGGTGGGCTCCTCGCCGATTGGCTGGCACAGTGCACGTGCTGGGGGCGGGGCGGGGGCGGGACGAGACGGAGCCCAGGTGCTTGCTGGATTCCCTCTGGCTGCTGTGGACGCCGCCCCGAAGCAGCTCTACAGTTCCACCTCCAAGAATATGACCAAGGGATGCAGAGCGCCAGAACCTACTGTGGACCCTGCACCTCGTGGATGAAGGACAAGTGGCCCGTGCTTGCCATAGCACCTCCCGATTCCTTCCATCCACCCCTCCCCTGGCAGTCCACTAGCCCACGCCCTGAATGTGGTGTTTCTCTCATGTCCTCCCTGCTCCCCCTGTGCCGTCGCAACACGCGTGCCTCATCCCTTCCGGAGGTGGCCCGGTGCCGCCTGACTTCAGACATCGCCGTAAATTCTACCGTGTGCCACATAGTATCCTGCCACTTCCTCTTTTCTCCCCCCAGAATCCTTTTATTTAAGGTATACAGACTTCACGCCTTTCATAAATACAACTTTAGGAACACAGAGATTCTTCCCTCCGTACCCTCCCTCCCACCTGCACTCCCACCCTTCTTCCTCCTCCCTCTCCTATTCCCATTCTTAGTTTTGACTAAGATCTATTTGACTAAGATCTTTATACACACACGATTAACTCTATGCTAAGTAAACAGTTCAACAAATAGTATGAGGGGGAAAAACCTGTTCCTCGTCAGTTGGTCAAGGGCCGTTCAAAGTCATGCTTCTCAAAGTGTCCATTTCACTTTGCCACGTCCTCTTCAGGCCTACATTTTTTTTGCAGATACCTGTGATGCTTTTATTTTCCCTGTTCTGTCCTGCACTAACGTATTCATCTGATTTCTTGGCCATTAACCTCTGGGCAGGGCTTTTGTAAACAAGTCACCATTTTTATTAGATGTCAGTTTGAGGTAAAGGTTTTTTTTTTTTTTAATACAACTTTTTTTTGAAAGGCATAGTAACAGAGAGAGAGAGAGAGAGAGAGAGAGAGATATCACTCAGTAGAGAAGCCTTGGATCTTCTTGTGGAATTCAAATGTAAGTGCCATCTTGGTTAGAAAACATGGCTTATGGGCCAGCGCCACGGCTCAATAGGCTAATCCTCCACCTTGCGGCGCTGGCACACCAGGTTCTAGTCCCGGTCGGGGCACCGGATTCTGTCCCGGTTGCCCCTCTTCCAGGCCAGCTCTCTGCTGTGGCCAGGGAGTGCAGTGGAGGATAGCCCAAGTCCTTGGGCCCTGCACCCCATGGGAGACCAGGAGAAGCACCTGGCTCCTGCCTTCAGATCAGCGCGGTGTGCCGGCCGCAGCACGCCGGCCGCAGCGGCCATTGGAGGGCGCACCAACAGCAAAGGAAGACGTTTCTCTCTGTCTCTCTCTCTCACTGACTCCTGCCTTTGGATCGGTGCAGCTCTGTCCTGTTGTGGCCAACTGTGGAGTAAGCCATCAGATAGAAGGGCCCTCCCCCGCCTCTCTGTAACTCTTTCAAATAAATAAAAATCTTCAAAAAATCAAATTATTCTGTTCAAGCTGCATTGAGATGTTAAACTGGCTTGCTATATCTTTGTAAAAATGGTGCAAGGAAAGTAGCAAACTGAAATTTTTGAGATCACATTGATGGGAAATATGTACATAACTGCATGAGGTGTCATGGGTGTAGGACCACACAGGGTCTGGCATTCACAAGGCCCTTACATTGGGAGTGATGTGCTGATATGCTACTGTGATGACCTGCAATTCAGAACTCTGTTTGAATAAGGAGCCCAGGGTTCTCACTTTGCAATGAGTCCTGCAATCCTCATGTTGATTTTCGATGCATAACACTGTGCCTCGCATTCAGAACAGGACCACATACTCGGGGAGCCGCAAGCCAGTGGGGTTACCCTGGGAGCAAACCCTACGGAAACCAAAAGGATACTACTGAAGGAAGGAAATTAACTTGCATATTTTGGTCCTCAATCCAATCTTAGATGGGAGTTCTGATGATGAAAGCAATGATGTATCCTCAGGACAGGCACTAGATCACTTGCACATGAGAAACATACAGGGATACATCCAGACTCACCCAGACCCACCCTGATGCGAAGGGCACTGCATCACCTGGGCTTCTGCATCACCTTGAGGCACAGCCATGTCTATACACCAGGAATAAGCAAGGACCCAGATCAGCCAGGTTCAATGCGGGGCTAGTCAGCAGCATGAGCATCACCTGTGATTGTTAGACCCGAACTCCTTAAAGTCCACCCACACCAGCTGAAGCAGAAATTTGGAGGTGGGGGAGGGCTTAACAAGCCCCCAGGTGATTCTGATAATGTGCTAAAAGTTGAAAACCAGGGCAGGAGTCATGAGCTTCTTCTGGGGGTCTCCCACGTGGGTGCAGGGGCCCAAGGACTTGGGCCATCTTCTACTGCTGTCCCAGGCCATAGCAGAGAGCTGGATCGGAAGAGGAGCAGCCGGGACTAGAACCGGCGCCAAAATGGGATGCCAGCACTTCAGGTCAGGGCTTTAACCTGCTGTGCCACAGCACCGGCCCCAAGAATAATGTGATTGTTTTTTTTTTTTGACAGGCAGAGTGGACAGTGAGAGAGAGACAGAGAGAAAGGTCTTCCTTTTTGCCGTTGGTTCACCCTCCAATGGCCGCCACGATAGGCGCGCTGCTGCCAGTGCACTGCGCTGATCCGATGGCAGGAGCCAGGTGCTTCTCCTGGTCTCCCATGGGGTGCAGGGCCCAAGCACTTGGGCCATCCTCCACTGCACTCCCTGGCCACAGCAGAGTGCTGGCCTGGAAGAGGGGCAACCGGGACAGGATCGGTGCCCTGACTGGGACTAGAACCCGGTGTGCCGGTGCCACAAGGCGGAGGATTAGCCTAGTGAGCCGCGGCGCCGGCCAGAATAATGTGATTTTAGCCCAAGTTCAGGAAATTTATTTTGTCAAAATGATTGATATCTTGAGTATTACTGAGCCAACAGGACATCAAAATAAAAAGTTGTCTAAAGTTAAAGGCACAATCCATTAACAAACAAATGATCCTCAGTCACAAAATTATAAAAGCAGTTTGGGATGGGGGTAGATGGGAAGGGAGTTAATCCAAACTACAGCAATGAAGTCGTCAAACTACCTTCCAAACGGTGCTGCTGATTGTTCCTTTCATCTTTTCTTGTGACCTTGAGCTACTCAAAAATTTTTTTTCAAAAAAAAAAAAAAATGCAGTGAGGAATCACAGCTGGTAATGTATATGAGTTCTTGAAGCTACAGAAGGTATAGGCTGGCTAAGTTATATGTGGTTTCCATATTAGCTTGCTTGGCAGGGTGACCCACTGCAAAGCAGGCTCAGTTACCCCATCAGTCAACTCCCTGGAAGTTAAAATTTCCTCCATATCCATCACTGTTGTAAAAGCCTCCATAGTCGACTCCACGAAGTCCTCTGCTGCTACCATGGCCACCTCCACCACTTCGTCTGCTGCTCGGACAGCTGCTACTGAAGCTTCCACTGCTGGCACTACTGCTGTCGATTGTCCCTGGCAGCAAATCCTGCCCTAAATCTACTAATCTTAGAACAACCACGATTGCTGCCCTTACAGTGGTGTTCATAAGCCATGTTTTTTGTTTGTTTTTTGACAGGCAGAGTGGACAGTGAGAGAGAGAGAGACAGAGAGAAAGGTCTTCCTTTGCCATTGGTTCAACCTCCAATGGCCGCCGCGGCCGGCATGCTGCGGCCGGCGCACCACGCTGATCTGAAGGCAGGAGCCAGGTGCTTCTCCTGGTCTCCCATGGGGTGCAGGGCCCAAGGACTTGGGCCATCCTCCACTGCACTCCCTGGCCACAGCAGAGAGCTGGCCTGGAAGAGGGGCAACCGGGACAGAATCCGGTGCCCCGACCGGGACTAGAACCCGGTGTGCCGGCGCTGCAAGGCAGAGGATTAGCCTATTGAGCCATGGCGCTGGCCCATAAGCCATGTTTTCTAACCAAGATGGCACTTACATTTGAATTCCACAAGAAGATCCAAAGCTTCTCTACTGAGTGATCTCTCTCTCTCTCTCTCTCTCTCTCTGTTACTATGCCTTTCAAAAAAAAAAAAAAATTGTATTTAAAAAAAAAAAAACCTTTACCTCAAACTGACATCTAATAAAAATGGTGACTTGTTTACAAAAGCCCTGCCCAGAGGTTAATGGCCAAGAAATCAGATGAATACGTTAGTGCAGGACAGAACAGGGAAAATAAAAGCATCACAGGTATCTGCAAAAAAAATGTAGGCCTGAAGAGGACGTGGCAAAGTGAAATGGACACTTTGAGAAGCATGACTTTGAACGGCCCTTGACCAACTGACGAGGAACAGGTTTTTCCCCCTCATACTATTTGTTGAACTGTTTACTTAGCATAGAGTTAATCGTGTGTGTATAAAGATCTTAGTCAAATAGATCTTAGTCAAAACTAAGAATGGGAATAGGAGAGGGAGGAGGAAGAAGGGTGGGAGTGCAGGTGGGAGGGAGGGTACGGAGGGAAGATCTCTGTGTTCCTAAAGTTGTATTTATGAAAGGCGTGAAGTCTGTATACCTTAAATAAAAGGATTCTGGGGGAGAAAAGAGGAAGTGGCAGGATACTATGTGGCACACGGTAGAATTTACGGCGATGTCTGAAGTCAGGCGGCACCGGGCCACCTCCGGAAGGGATGAGGCACGCGTGTTGCGACGGCACAGGGGGAGCAGGGAGGACATGAGAGAAACACCACATTCAGGGCGTGGGCTAGTGGACTGCCAGGGGAGGGGTGGATGGAAGGAATCGGGAGGTGCTATGGCAAGCACGGGCCACTTGTCCTTCATCCACGAGGTGCAGGGTCCACAGTAGGTTCTGGCGCTCTGCATCCCTTGGTCATATTCTTGGAGGTGGAACTGTAGAGCTGCTTCGGGGCGGCGTCCACAGCAGCCAGAGGGAATCCAGCAAGCACCTGGGCTCCGTCTCGTCCGCCCCCGCCCCGCCCCCAGCACGTGCACTGTGCCAGCCAATCGGCGAGGAGCCCACCCTGGCAGCGTCGCTCAACCCTCAGAGCCTCGCGTGCGGAGGTCTTGTGAGGGGTTGAGGGAGGGGAGTCCTCAGGTGAGGCACCAGAGTTGGGCACCCGAAGCGGGGGCAGCGTCGCTCTGTGGCCTGGGGGGCCGAGGGTGTGGAAGGCGGGGAGGATCCTGGCTGCCCTCTGAGGTAAAATCCTCGAGGCGTCCGCTGAGGACCAGGACGGAGGAGGCTCGGCGCTGAGGGGAAGGAACCCTTGAGGGTGGGCCCGACGGGGATCAGGAGGCAGATCTAGAGGCTCCCCAGGCACTGAGGGGGTTCCGCACGGGGTATGTGGGAAAGGGGACATCGGGGCTGTCCGTGGCTGTCCCTCCTGTCAGGACGCCGATCAGGTCGATCAGGTCGGGTCGCAGGGCAGTCACCTCAAGCGCTTAGGGGGCGTCGGGACCGCGGGTGTGCAGTCCCCTGGCTAGACTGCCAGGACGGGCGCCGAGTAGTTCTTTCCCATCGAGCTGTCCGGGAAAGTGACTGTGTCATTCCATGATGGGTCCTGTGGGCCAGCACGGGGCCACGTGGGGACTGAGGGGCAGAGCTGAGCTTTCTTTCCGCCAGAGCAGCAGGAACCGGCAGAGGGGACTCCAGTGCGGGTGTGCGGGACAGGTGTGAGGTCTGCAGCCAGCGCTGGGGCCGGGTCGGGCCGGGAGGGTCCGGCCGAGCCGGGCCGGGTCGGGTCGGGCCGGACTGGGACGCGCCTACCGCGCCGCGCCGCTGCCCTTCTCTTCCGTGTCTCTTCTATGGGCGCTGCAGCCGCACTGGTCTAGAACCTGGAGAAACGCGCTCACTGACTCTTGTTTAACTCGTCCCCACTTCTTTAGAGTGTCTTTGCGCTCACAAGGTTCAGGAGTCATCCGGAGCGTGCGAAGACATGCCGCCCGCGACAGTCAGGCGCATCAAGACGGGTGCCAAGGCTCCGCCTGAGGCGCAGCGTATGGCACCCCCTGACATGGGGCGCCCAGGTAAAAACGTTCCGGTCGGAGAGGGGCCTGGAAGAAGGTGCCTGCCCGAGGGAAGGGGCTAACTCATCTCATGGCAGCTGGAGCACGCGAGTAGCATCGGTCCTTGGTTCATCGCTCTGGGCTCCATGACTTTTCAGAGGCTGAAAACCCGAGTTTGAGTGTTTCCTTCCCTCCCTCCAGGCTCCCTCCCTCCCACCCTCTCCGGCTTCCTTCCTTTCTTTTTCCTTCAAGATTTTATTTACTTAGTTGAAAGGCAGAGTTACAGAGAGAGATGGTGAGACAGAGAGAGAGAGAGAGAGAGAGAGAGAGAGAGAGAGAGATCTTCCACCTGCTGTTTCACTCCCCAGATGGCCCCCGCGGCCAGGGCTGGGCCAGGAGCCTGGAACTCCATCAGGGGCCCCGATGTGGGTGCAGAGGTCCAAACACCTGGGCCATCCTCCGCTGCTTAGGGAGCTGGATCGCAAGTGGGTCACCCCTATGGGATGCCCGTGCCCCAGGCAGCGGCTTAACCTGCTGCCCCACAGGACTGCCCCCAACCTCCCACCCCGCACTATGTTTCTAGAGGGCATCCTGTGCTTTCAGCGCTCCAGTTGATGCTCCCACTCCATCGAAGGGTTACAGAGGGTCACACTGCTGCCTTTCTGTAGGCATGCAGTCTTCATTTCCAAATACCTGACCTCTAGCTTGTGGTTCTGCATGACTTGGACCTCAAAGCGCTTGAGAAAATGCCTCCATAAAATGATCTTGGTCGCTGATCAAATTTTCTCTGACCTGTATATTAGTGATTCCATGGGGACCGGTGCTGTGGTGTAGCGAATAATGCCGCTGCCCTGCAGTGCCGGTATCCCACGTGGGCGCAGGCTCGGGTCGGGCTGCTCCACGTCGGATCCAGCTCTCTGCTGTGCCCTGGGAAGGCAGTGGAGCATGGCCCAGGTCCTTGGGCCTCTGCGCTTGCGAGCGAGATCCACAAGAAGCTCCAGGCATTGGGGCCCTTTGGGGAGTGAACCAGCAGATGGAAGACAACCACCCCCCCCCCAACAAACAAATAAATCTTTTAAAGAAACGATTCCACGTTTACATCCACTTTAAGAACTTGATGGCAAAGAGCCCAAGGAAGTCCACAATGAAGCTCTTTCCTCCAGGATAAGTGATCGAGACAGTTTTCTTTTTAAGAAATGTTTCTCATTTGTATTTGTATTTTCAATGCAGAAAACAACCCAAGACTGTATAATCACCAGAATCACCCATTTGCAGCGATAATTAGTGAAGACACGAGGTAGTACCTTTAAAGTAATTTTTTTTGTCTGCGGATAGCATCTTTAAAATAGACTTTGGCTCACATAACATGTCTTGTGTGTACCGCACTTAGCTTAAGATATGTATTCCAAAACAAGAACAAGCTTGATATTTTAAATACGTTTTATTAGAAAACTGATGTAATTTCTTCACAGGAACCAGCTCCAGAATATGCTGGAAAGCTATGAAGGTATGTGTGCTTTAGGAGATAGTTGTAGTTAGGGAAAATGTTTTGTACCACGTAACTTTTGTAACAAGAACTGCTAATCAATGGACTACAACATGGTTATCTAATGCCTTGTTCTAGTGAGCAGCGTGGTCTGTAAGTATTTAGCGTGATTCTGCTCATACCTTTTCTTACTAGTTTTCATTCTAGATGTGAACAATGAGCGTGGAACTAACAGTGGTGAGGGCAGGATGGTGCTTTTATTTCGTGCGTGTGTGCATTCAGTACACGATGGAGTATGAGGAGCAAATGGGAATGAACCGATATGACTAATTGCTCTTTGGGTCACCGAGTATCAGAGCAGTTTTTGATATCGGTTTTCTGGTTTAGCATTTTCATCATTTCCTATGACTTTCCCATTTCCTGTATTTGAAGGGGGGTAGTGCGAATGGAAGCTTCGGAAATAGCCCCTTGTAGTTTGT